>NW_026131897.1:0-47018 GCF_903995435.1 Acomys russatus
TGCTGCGTCCCGGGCTCCCGCGACCACAGAGTGCGTCACAGACAAGAGAGGAGCTTGGAGGGGGGGGGGGTCCTGGGACCTCTAAAAACAGCTCCTTGGCAACCTTGAACCTTGGACAGAACAATTTTCCCTCTGTACTTTCCTCAAAACCTCTCCACATGTTTAAATCCAGCGTCTGCAACACACTTCCAGGCACTGGTTTACCTGCCCTGACCTCGAGTGACTGGTCCTTTGATGATGGTAATTTTTAGGTTTTGGTAATAGACCATATCAACCTCTACTATGAAACTTGGTTTGTTTTGTTTGGGGTGTTAGGGGAGAGGGTGTGAACAATAGAAGTACTGGACATAGACTGATAAAGAAATTTAACAAGTACACACCCAGGTCTAGGCAAGAGTGCCAGTCTGTCACTGCTTCATCCAAGCCCCTTTCAAATAAATATAACAACCAGAAAGCACACCTAAAAGTTTATTAATTTGAACAAATGCCTGCACTTTGAGCTGTCTACACCGAAGTCTCCACCACTTTCTGGGATGTGAAGCTTGTTCAGCGACCCTCTGGCACGAGAGCTCAGACTGAGCAGTGTTTCTCCGAACTTGTGGTAGCCAGGGAGGGCGATCTTCTTCTGAAGAAACCTATGAAAATTGCATTCTTCGGGTCACCCCAGGTCTTCTGGATCAAACACTTTGTGCCTCTGAAAAACCCGTCTTCAATATGAGAGAGAACAGAGAGAGAGAGTGAGAGAGAAGGATTAGAGAGAGGAGAGCGAGAGAGGAGACGGAGAGAGCAGAGACGGGAGGGCAGAGCGCAGGGCGAGAGAGAAAGAAGAAGAGGGAGACAGAAGCCCAAAGCTTAGACGAGAAGACAGAGAGGCAGCAGAGGCCGCAGGAGGCACAGATGAGGGAGGAGTGAGAGAGGGAAGGGAGGCGATGAGGCTGAGTTATGAAGGAGACCATAAAGATTTCCTTTGGGACCCACCACCACAGCCGTTTCCCGGTGGAGTTTAAAACTGTATTAAACTGGGGGAAACCTCGTTAATCCTCACATTGTCTAGTGGGACTGGCCACGTGTTGATGAAGGTGATGTACTCCATGGTTATGAAATCTGTCAGATGAAAAGAACACACTGCTCTACTTATCACGTTGAATATTATAACTTCTGCTCCGTAAATGAGATGAATTAAGGCCTGTCTGGAAAGAATTAAAGTTCTTTCAAGCCAACATGAAGTTCACTTCTCAAAAAATGTGGTAAAGAAACCTTCCACTCCCAAAACTAGTCCTTAAAGCTAACTCATAAGTTCAACATTTATATAAAGCAGCAGAAGCAGTGCAGGGTATGAGGGTTATTGGCTAATAAGCTATAAAAGGCAGCTAGTGGGAGCCTCCGTACTGAAGGGCAGTGAAGTTTGCTCTCAAACGTCTAGGACAGACTAGTTCAGAAAGAGATTCGAGTCCATACAGGAATTGACCTTCGTAGAAATATCTTGGGATATCTTCTGTGTGTTTTAAGGCTGCTGAAAAATCACAAGGTTCCTGCCCTTAATGAAGGAACCAGAAGGCACGTATTTGCATTAGGAAAATGGCATCTATTTTGTACGCGTATGTGATTTGTATGTACTTATGGGATGTGTGGTATTGTATGTGATGTGATTTGGTGTTCCTGCATGTATGACGTGGTGTATGTGCCTGTGTGGTGACGTGCAGAGAGATACCAGGAACACCAGTGCCCTTCTCTGTCACTCTCTATTTCTTTAGGCGGGCTTTCAGTGACCTTGGCGCTAGGATGGTAGCTATGTAATTCACAGAATCCTCCTGTCTCCATCCCTCATTATGTTGGGAATTGGAATTGAGATTCACTACATGTCTTCACCGTTCTTCTTCATTTTCACCCCCGCCCCCGCTTTTTTTTTTTTTTTTTTTTTTTTTTTTTTTTAACCTAGGGTTGGAATCAAAATCAGGTCCTCATTGTTGCAGAATAAGTGTTCTTACCGCTGAGTCCTCTCTTCCAGCTGCAACTCACAAAGAAAAATGTATCAGCGTTAAGCTCATGTGCACAGAGATATATGATTAGCATGCATGAGCCTGTGTTCACGCAACCAAAGTTGCCAATTATATACACATAAACAAAAGGAAATAAAACAAAATTTACCGGGCAAACACGAGAGCCGACCACAGCACCTGCATTGTTTTCGTGGAGAACCGCAAGGAGGGTCAGAGTAGCAGACTGCTCTAAATTTACCTGTTCAGCCCTTTCTATATCGGTCCCCCACTCGAGTCGTTCATTTGCGAAGCGGAAGAAACTGAACAAATTGCCACTCTCATGCCCATAAAAATTCAGAATTTCATTTTGCGGGGGTGAAGGGAAGGGAAATTCGACACCACAACTGCCTGATCATCAAGGTAAACACATATGGCCTCTTACTGTTTACACACTGTGCAATCTTGAGCAAGATATTAAAAAAACATATCACGAGCAGCCGGGCGTCTGGTGGCCCAGCCTTTACATCCCCGCACTCGGGGGCAGAGGCAGGTGCGTCGCTGTGAGTTCGAGGCCAGCCTTAGTCTACGAAATGCCCCGGACAACAAAGGCCTACACGAGCCAAACCTTGTTCTTGCAAAACAAACAAACCAAAAAACAAATCGAGCCTATTTTTTATTCTGCAACACCTTTTTCCTGTTCAATCAGCATGCCACCTGAAATAATTGATATTTTATTAAAGACAGGGAACAAAGTGGAGAAAACATTATCTTTATTTTGTTTCCCTCTGTAGATCACACCAATATGACCGAGTTTCTTAGTTTAGACATTTTAATTCAGATGTCAGGAAGTAGCTATCTATCAATTCTCCAACGTCTCCCCCCTTTTAAAAATACAGTGTTGTAGGTTGTGTTAGTCCTACTGATGAAGTTATCAATGTTGTGTGTCTTCTTTCCAACCTTACAAACCTGCAAAGAGGACATCGCATCTTCCCCTCCCCTTGCCTGTTGTGTCTCTCCTTCTTTTCCCCAAGCTTGTTGTCTGATGTCCATACAGAGTCAACACCTTGACTCCCTGCGTTTACCATCATTCCCTATCTCTTCCCCATCACTTCCCTATCACTTCCCCGTCTCTTCCCCATCACTTCCCCATCTCTTCCTCATCTCTTCCCCATATATCACCCCACTTTTCCCCCTCTTCCCATTTTCCCCATTCACTCCCCACTCTCCTCCTCACTTCCATCTTTCCCCATCACTTCCCCATCACTTCCCTATCACTTCCCCATCTTTTCCCCATCTCTTCCCCATCACTTCCCATCTCTTCCCCATCACACCCTCATTTCCCCATCTCTTCCCCATCTCTTCCCCATACGCTAACACTGCATGCTTTGAACTCTAAGCTCCACTTTTTCAGGACTCATTTGATCTTGGGAATTCTTTTAGCTGACTAGCTTCCATGTCTTTTTTTCCCCCCAGAAAGTAAAGATCATGAAAGCTCTGTTTCCTGAATGATCCATTTGAGATTCATGATACCGTAAGATATAAGATGCTATACAGCAGCAGGTGGCCGGTGGTGCACGCCCATAATTCCCAGCACTAGGAGCAGAGGCAGGAGGATCTCTGATGAATCGAGGCCAGCTGCTCGACAAAAACTGAAGCTCGGAAAGCCAAGGCTCTTGAGAGAAACCCTTGTCTCAAAAACAAACAAACAAAAAAATACACACAGTATTCAGTAAGGATAAATAGCAAGAGCTGTTATTTTTTTTTCCTGACAAATTTCCCTTTCATAGAAGTTGTGTCATTCCGTGCACGTTGTGGAGATTGGAGGACAATTGTGGAGTTGGAGTCACTTCTATCACTCCACCATGAGGGTTCCGGGTATGAACTCCGATCCTCATCGGGCGTTGCGGCAGGCGCTTTTGCTTGCTAACGCCATTTTGGGGCCTGCACCATGTCGTAAGGTATTTTCTTGAGGGATTGGACACTCACGATGTGGAAACGCATGTGAGCAGTGTGCCTGAGCAAGTATGGACAAGACCCAAACTCTAAAAAAAACAAAAAATAGTCATCAAGTGAAATGTTCATCTAAGCAGACAAAAAGACGTGTGTCGCTGTATGTACTACCTACACTCTGTTGTATTAAACACTTAGAAGGAACTTTTCAGATATCTATTTTCTTGTTTGTTGGGTGGCCACACCTCCTTTACATGCTAAACGCTTTTGTTACATAGTTACTGGCGTACTGTTGCTGCATTCTCTCCTTTTTTTTTTAACTGAACATATTTTTTACTTTTCCTTTCCCCTCCCTAACTCTTAGCCGATCCTCAGTCTCATTTTTTGTTTTCAAAAAATAATTGGGCAGTGCAAAACAAAAACAACAACTAATACGAAACTCCTTCCCCACAGAAACACAGAAATCAGGAACCTATTAATACCAAGCAGAAGGCCGTTAGGACCAAAAAATCCCAAACCAAGCACCGTGAAACACAAAATGTTTACAAAACGTGCCCTTGCGTTTGCTTGTGGTGTGCACCTAGGCTGGCCATGGGGCCTACCCTGCAGTGTGTTGAGATAGCCAAGTGAGTTTCATTGGAAAAAAAATCTAATTTTCTTTCAAGCGGTATCCAATTACAGATAGGCTTCTACTAGTATGCCTGGGAGCGGGCATGTTTCCCCTTCTCTCTCAGTGCCGGGGACCTCTGTCATGGCCTTTAACCTGTGCAACCCTGGGCCATGTGCAGTCCCGTACTTGCTACGTGACTCAGTTCTGTTGCGTCAGGCGAGCACGGGTTTCTTGGTCACCCATTTCTCTCATGGCTCTTGCATCTTCCCTGTATCCTCTTCTGGCGAGTTCCCTGATCCCTGAGGAGGAAGAGTTGATGAAGAAAGACATCCTCTTTAGAATTGAGTGTCCAAAATGTTCAGCGAGGGGTGGGGGGGTCTCGTGTCAGCTCCATTACGTGCCTGAAGCTTCTACTGATGAGGTCTATATGAGACACAGATCTCGGGGATAACGCAAGTCATCCGGACGTTCCTTTTACCTGCTATGTTTCCTTTAACAAGTACAGATATCTTACTTTAACTGACATCTATTTACCTTATTGGTTCTTGCATTGTTCGTTTCCCCCTTGTGATAAAAATACCCTGACCAAGGTAACTTAATGAGAAGAAAGGGTAGGGTTAAAGCCACTGCTGTGAGAAAGTCGGGTGGCAGGAAACTTGAAGAGTTGGTGGTCACATCTTAACCAGTTGAAAACACAGAAGTGGTGGTTAATACTGGGAACATGCTGTCCTCAGCTTGCTGTCTCCTTTCCACTCAGTTCCATGGCCAGCCCACAAGACATGGCACTATGGACTATTCAGCATGGGTCTCCCCACTCCACTAATCCCTTTTAGAAATCCCCACAGGGGTGGAGAGGATGGCTCAGAGGTTTAAAAGCATTGGCTGCTCTTCCAAAGGTTCTGAGTTCATCTTCCCGCAACCACATGTGTGGCTCACAACATCTACAGTGAGATCTGAGTTTCTTCTGGCTTTGGTGCAGGCACGAACACTGTGCACATAAATAAATACGTAAATCTTTTATAAAAAATGGAAATCCCTCAAAGGTATGCCCTAAGGTCAAGACATCTTGGCCAATTATTCCTGAGACTCCCTTGCTAGTGTGATCCGACATGGTGAGTTGAAAGTCAAAAAGCAACCATATCCCCAAGTATGGTTAAAGTTAGTTGAGTGTCATTTCACATGGTGTCTGATTAAAACGTCTGATTTTTCATAAAGCAAGTTCACACTCAACAAAACCTCAATGGAAGCAACCATCTATTTTTCTTTTTTCTTTACAATTTATTTTATTTATTATTTATTATGTATACAACTGTTACGTCTGCATGTGTGCTGCACCAGAAGGAGAACACCAGATCGCATATAGATGGTTTGGATCCACCATGTGGTGCTGGAATTATGAACTCCGGACCTCTGAAGAGCAGTCAGTGCGCTTAACCTCTGAGCCATCTCTTCAGCCCCCAATCTATTTTTTCTAATGGATCCGCCTCTAGGAGTTATTCGGCTTCTTATCCATATATACAAGTTATCTCGGGCTTACCTTGTCTACATTATAATTAGAAAAATTCTGACTGCATTTTATTCACACACTTTGTACGAGAATAACTATTTTATTCTTTTTACTTGAAGATCTCCGGACCATGGTTTCTTGAGTCAGAGTAGAGAGTTCTGCGAGAAACACCGGTGACCGGGAAACTTTCGGGCGTCTGGAAAGTTTTTTGTCACCTCCCACCTCTGAGGTATGGCCACTCATGTTGCCTCTGCTGTGCTAATCACTCCGGGGCGCTCATTCTTTCTCCTGTATCTCCTTCTGTCCTGCTGTTAGGCATGCTGGGATTATGGGTGTTGCACCCAGCAGTCTCCATGCCCACTTGCTGTGTGCGATTCTAGAATGCAGGCTTGCAAGGCAAGCACAGTGAGCCGCGAGTGCTTTTGGCTCCCATTCTGTTTCTTGAGACAGGGCGTCCGGAGTCTTTCTGTTGCTACCTCCCAAGCATGATATACGGCACTTAGCCACCACACACGGCTCATGCACGGTCCCAAAAGGCCTTGCATATAGTCATAGCTGAGGCAACTCCTAAAGGGTCCAATAGGGCTAGGTGGAGATTAACTAAACCTTTTGTATAGTCATTTTTCCAGCAATCCATACAAGAGAAAACGTCTTCTAAATGAATATGAAGCCCTTTCCTTGTCATAAACTTCCCCGGATAAAGAGTGAGACGATGGCTGGACAATGCTCTGCAGGCTCACGGAGGGCCCAGGGCTTCAGGCACTTCTGCTGGCTTTGCGTACATTGGATTGAGGCGTGTCGGCGATTTCTAGAGAGAGGCCACCAGAGGGCTAGCTTCGTTTGTGCCACTGTATTCATTCGTCATTTTGTTTCCATGAATGATTACAGACAATGGTCTAAAATAGATGTCGGTGGGATTCCTGTTTTGTTTTGTTTTGTTTTGTTTTTTAAAATTAAAGTCTCACACTATTAAAGGGACTTCCATTCTTCGATTTTATCTCAGAACTACGTCGACTTTAACGGGTGGGTGCGTAGCTTTGTGTAGGACTATACGAAGGTTTTATTGTTTGAAACACAAAAGCTTTCAAGGGTCTGACTCCTCCACGATTCTTTGGGGGCATTTGGCCCCTAGGTAGAAGGTGTTTGAGGACTGATGTGCAGTGACACCGGGCTCAGCACGGTCAGGTTTCCCCAGGGTTGCCTGAGCCTGTAAGGAGGAAGTAGGGCACATTGTGTTATAAGCTGTGCTCCCCGTCTTAACTTGACGTCGCAATCAGTTGAGCCGGCCAACCCCGACCGGGGATGGGGAAGGAAAGGTGGAGGGCCAACCCCCAGGGGGGATGGGAAGGTGGAAGGGCCAACTCAAGTGGAGGAGAAGGAAGGTGGAAGGCCAACCCCCAGGGGTAGTGGGGTGGAAGGTGGAGGGCCACACCCCAGGGGAGTGGAGGCAGGAAGGATGAAAGGGCAAACCCCGGGGATGGGGAGGAGCTTAGGAGGGTTGGGGTTCCAAGGCTATGTTTTCGCTTTGCACCCCTTGCCCTTTTGCAGCAACGTTAAAAGCAGCTCAAGTTTGTACTGCTCTTGTTTTTATTTCATCTTGAAATTTAACTGTGTGATGTGTGCACGAGACGGTTGCACGTTTGCAGAGCCTGTGGAGGGCTGAAGGCCAACATCTGGGACATCTTCTCCATGGGCTTCCCTCCTTGTTTTCGAGGACAAGGGGTATTTCTGAACATGGGACTCACCCAATTTGGTGCGATTTGTTCAGCTTTTGGATGGTGCTGGGGCTCAAGACTCTGCTCCTCCGCTCTGAAACAGGAAGCACTTTGTAGATCTCCTCTGTCAGTCTCCTTGTCTTTCCCCCCCTCCTTCCCCTCCCTCCCTCCTCTTAGTTCCATCACTTACTCTCCCTTCTCTACACCTCCCCTCTGGGTTTTTAGCTTAGAGTTTCTATGTTGTAACGCCCTGGCTGTCCTGGACCACTTTGTTAGACCAGGCTGCCTCGAACTTCACAGAGATCTACCTGCCCAATTCCTCCCACGTTGCATGGGGGTGTACAGGCATGTGCCACCACAACCAGCTAAAACTGAACTCTTGTTTGCAAAACTCATAAGCAAACTGGGAGAAAAAAACTGAGGTGAAGAAACCCAAGACGGATAAAGGGGCAGACAAAGGGCAGAAAGAAAACAGGAAAGGAGGCGGTGGGTTGCACAGGGAATTTGGATTGGATCTCTTATCAGCCAGAAGCTTCGGTTTAGAATCAGCTGCTAGGTTCAGTTCTTATTCTATGGCAAAACAAGAGAACAATCAAGTAAATAGCCTGTAGGGGAACTTAGTGCAATTCATCATGTTACAGTGCACCTGAGTTACAGAACTACACGTCGTTGGCATTTTAGGTGACCCAATAATTTTATTTTTTAATTATTCAGGACTTGGGGAGCACAAATATTATGTGCAAGTCAGTCCACCCATCAGCGCTCTCAGTAAGCCCGTAGTTAAAAAGCGCCAAGTTAGAGGGGGTAGTGGTCCATGCCTGGTAATCCCAGCACTTGGGAGGGAGAGGCAGGCGGCTCTCTGTGAATTTGAAGCCAGGCCTGGTGTCTAACAGCCAGTCCTGGACAGCCAAGGCTCTACACAAGAAAAGAAAACTGTTTTGGAAAAAACACAAAAACTAAACCAAAGAAAAAACGAGCCCATGTTAAAATGGGAAGAAAAAAAAGGAGATATTTCAGTAATGTAAAAATCAAAGGAGATCACGTTTAAGAGAGATCAGGTTGTGGTCCAGCCACCTACTAAACTCATCAACCCCATGTGTTAAGTGTGTCTATCACGTTGTTAAAAGAACTGTGTGCTTTCTCTTGCCAGGACGACAAGCTCCTCCTCTTACTGATGGTCTTTTCTTTCTCTCCGCCATGGAGATTCTAGAATCCCCTGTCTCTAGGATCCATTGTTTTGACAGTCTTTGCTTGAGAGACACAAGTGTCACTTCTGCCAGATTGGTTAGTTAATTCGTTACAACAGAAGACAAAAGACTATAGATATAAAGACTTTGTTTTTTAATATTAAGTTTGTTTATTTTTTTTTTATTATTTACTTTACATCCCAAATCTAGCCCCTCCCTCATCTCCTGCCGTCACACCCTCTCTCCTTCTTCTCCCACTTCACCTAGTCCTCAGAAGGGGGGCGGGGAGAGCCCTCCTCCCCTATCATTGACCTCATGTTATCAAGTTTATCAGGACTGCCCTCATCCTATTCCTCTGTGGGTTGGCATGGCCACCCTGCAGGGGGGAAGTGATCAATGAGTGGGCAACAGGGCCCATGTCCAGAGGTGCCCCCCTATTGTCACACTACGGGACCACATGGAGACTGTGTGTGTTAGGACCACATCTGAGCAAAGGGGTCTGGTCTTTGCCATGCATGGTCCTCGGTTGGTGCATCAGTAAGACATCATTCTTAAAGTCTAGTTGCATACAGTGTTCCTTTGGTTAAAGCTAACTCCAACCTTATTTTTTAAATGAAAGACAAAATCATATCCCAGCCTTGTTAAGCATATATTATAGAGATACTTTGATTCTTGCTCTCTGATTAGTAATTTTGTTGTTATGGCCCAAATAAATAAAGATATTTGGGGTGTTGGACTCAGTCATGAGTCTGGTGTGTGTGTGTGGTGTGTGTGTGTGTGTGTGTGTGTGTTTGTGGTGTGTGTAATTTCCTTGCTTTGTTTTCAATACAAATGGCATGAGTCATCAACTAATCAGGCCTTTGCAATGGAATAATTAGGAAGTAGGCAGAGATGAGTCTCATGAGCTGGGGTGTTCCTCCTGCAGAGGCACACCCTAAATCCCAGGGGTTGTTTTGTGCCAATCTGGAACAGCTGCCATTCAGTTTTGGATACAGCTGGTTTTGTTTTTGGTGGTGTAAAATGCAATGACCAGAAAAAAGTCACAAGGCCTTAACGGACCTCTTCAATTATAGGTGCCCTGTCTTCCAAAATCAATACTGTGTTTTTTTTTACTGAGCTAGCTCCACCCAGGAGTGAAAAAAGAGTCTTGTCTCTAGAGAGAAGTGATTTGGTCACACAGAAGAAAGATGGAAGTTGTGCTGCCATCTCTACCCTTGGAGGGTTTTGTTTTGTTTTTTTGCTTGTTTTTAGTTTTTTGAGACAAGGTTTCTCTGTGCTCAGCCCTGGCTGTCCTGGACTCCCTTTGTAGACCCAGTTGGCCTCGAACTCAGTGACTCCACCTGCCTGCCCTCCCGAGTGCTGGGATTAAAGGCATATGCCAACAGCCCGCTACTTGCAGTTTTACAAGGAGCAGACACCATTTACTTATAGACAAGGGTCCAAATCAAGTAAAAGAGGCTTCCAACTTGGTCAGTCGCTAGGAGACTTCCTGATGTCTGTTTATCGTTTGTTTGTTTGTTTGTTTGTTCTCAAGGACAGGTTTTCTCTGAGTAGCCTTGACTGTCCTGGACTCACTTTGTAGGCCAGGGTGGCCTGGAACTCACCGGGATCTGCCTGCCTTGCCTCCCAAGTGTTGGGATACGGGTGTGCACCACCATGCCCAGGCTCCTTCCTGGTGTCTTTATTCCTCCATATAGTGAAATAATTAGTCTACAAACTAGCAGGAGGAAGTAGGTACAAGTGACACCCAGGGCATTTCTCTCTGTCAGTCAAGGGAAAAACAAGCAAAACAAAAACAACAGCGGGGAGGGAATATAGTTTCACATACCATGTTAATCTAAATTTAGCTCTGTAAGATAAATGAATGCACATACCATACACCAAGGATCAAGAACCCGTTTTGTTTTTCCCCCAGGCCATCTCCTGAACCTCTTGGGCTCAATACAGTTCTGTCTCTACACAGATTGTGTAAGCAAATTTCTGCAGTGTGGGTGCAGAGCTCATTATAGAAGTGTGAATCATGAAAAAGGCCCCCAAAATGTCCAGTTTGGTTTGCAAAGTTCCCTCTTACTTATCAAATTGTAAGAAATGGTATGATGAAACACCAGCACCGAGCCCCCCTCACCTGAGACTGCTTTCATTGGGCTCGATTGAATAGGTATTAGACGATTTCTCGAGGAGAGTCATGACAGTGACCAAGGACTGTGTCCACATGCTCATGTCCTTTACAGTCAGCACTGCTAAGATGAGCTAAAGTTCATTGGTGCTATTCTAGGAAGGGTGAACTCAGTTAATTTAATCAGTAACAAATTTTTCTTTCTAGAAGGAAAACAAAGCAAAAATTAAGAAGTGAATTGATTTGAATCCATATTTCATTTTGGCATTTTTTTTTTTTTTTTTTTACAGCATTTATTGTTGGTTTTAACCAGGAATACGCCCATAGATGAGAGTGTTTGAAAGCTCGGTCCATGAAAGGACCATAGCCCACGCTTGGACATGAGTAGGTGTGTGGCCTTGTTGGAGAAGTGTGGCTTTGCTGATGGAAGTGTACACAGGGGGGCTGGCTTTGAGGTCCAAGGTGCTCAAGCCAGGCCCAGGTGTCTCGTTTTCTCCCCCTGCTGCCTGCAAACCCAGGTGTAGCCCTCTCAGCTTCCTCTCCAGCACTATGTCCGCCTGTCTGCTGCTGCTGTTCTTCTCAGCAGGTTGATGATGGTGACAAACCAGAGACTGCAAGCCAGGCCCCAACTACAAAAAGCTTTTCTTTGTAAGAGTTGCCATGGTCATAGTGTCTCTTCATAGCAATAGAAACCCTAAGAAAGACAGCATTGTACAAGTTAAACAAAAACATTCATTGCTACACAAGCACAGCGCTGCACTCCAGTCATCCCAGCACTCAAGCAGGCAGAGGGCAGGAGGATCCTTGTGAGCTTGAGGCCAGCCTGGTCTACAAAGTGAGTCAGCCACGGCTACACAGAGAAACCTTGTCTTAAAAAAACAAAAAACAAAAAAACCAAAGAAGACTACGATGATGCAATTGAGTAATAGCTGTGGTGGCTCTGAAGACACATCCGCAGGTCCTTTAATATTCCTCCCTTCAAAGAGGGTAGAGGCTAGTTCCCTTCCTTTGAGTGTGGGCTGGGTTTGATGACTGACTAACTAACCAACAGAGTACAGTAGGAATTGTAGTCTAAGGCTTTGAAGCCTCAGGAGACATTGCGACAGATCTCTGGGGAAAACCTGAGGGCACTGAGGCGGCCCTGTGGAGACGCCTGAGCTGTGGTAAACTGAGAGGGTTTTTTTTTGGTAACAAAATCTAGGTGAGCCATCTAGGAAGAGGATCCTGATGCCACCGGGTGACCCTCCTGAGCTTGGCCCTCTGGCATGACAGCATCACTGCCCCTTCTTCTAGCTAGCTGCTCCCCGATTCCCAAGCCTTGGAAATTGTGTAGATAATGAATGCTTGTGGCTTTAGGTTGCTAAAATTTCGTGGATGGAATTTGTTATGCAATGACAGATAACTAATACAGTTATCCAAGGTCTCTGAAGTCCACAGACTTTTTTTTAATTGAACCCAGGCACAGTATATGTTAAGTAATCTCCAGTCTTCTCTCGTCTTTTTGGCTTATTTTACACTTTGAAATAAGTCTCATTAAATTGTTCCTCTGCCTCCCTGAGTGGGGATTACAGGTGTGTGCCGCCATACTGGCAGGAATCATACTTCTATGTAGCCCAACTGCTTTGAATCTGTCATCCTCCTGTCTCGGCTTCTCAAGCAGCTGTGATCGAGAGGCTCTGCGCCTCCACAAAATCCCACAGTGTAGTTGGAAAGCTAGCTTCCATGTGCACAAACACAAACCTAATTCTAAAAGGTTCGAGGTGTCTATCAGATAAACAGGCCTGCTATGCAGTGGGGTTCATTCCTAAGGGTGACATCCACAACACAGGACTTGCGAAATCAGTGAACAGAGCCGTGAGGCCAGGCAATGCACATGTTTGGAATAACAAAATACATTTCTCCCTCAGGAGCCCTGTGACGACTTTAGAGGTGGAAAGAGTAAGAAGACCCAGTGGTGACGCCTGACTCAGGCGTCTTCCTCCCCCAGTTGTCCTGGTTGTGTGGAAGCCAATGCTGGAGCTCACACGTAACCTGAGCATTGAGACATGTGTGGTGTGACACCGAAGCATACTCGTGAGCAGTCAGATCAGTGGCTCATAGCTCTGGCTTTCTTCTTCTTCTTCTTCTTCTTCTTCTTCTTCTTCTTCTTCTTCTTCTTCTTCTTCTTCTTCTTCTTCTTCTTCTTCTTCAAACATTTTATTTAATTTTAATTTATGTGCATTGGTGTGAGAGTCTCAGATCTGGGAGTTACAGACAGTTGTGAGTCGCCATGTGGGTGCTGGGAATTGAACCCGGGTCCTTTGGAAGAGCGGCAGTGCTCTTAAACCACTGAGCCATCTCTCCAGCCCCAGCTCTGTCTTTTTGACTTCCCTATTGAATGTGTTTTCTTGGCCACTTCTTATTACTTTACCAGAAGTATGCCTCCAGTTTTTATTCTTCAAGTGATCCAGTGCTGTAAAAATTGATTGATTAGAGGCTAAAAGCCCAATTAAAAAAAAAAGCTGCAATGCAACAACATGAGATTTTTACAAAATTAGAGTTGAGACTGAGTTGGTGCTATAGTTTGGACCTTGAATATCCACCCACAAGCCATGAGCTTGTCCTTAGGGTGAAGTCTTTAGGAAATTGGCCTGAATAGGTGGGCATTTCGTACAGTGACCTCAAAGGGGGCTCTTCCTTTTAGCCCACTGGTGGCCATTTTGCTCTGACACATTCTGGTGTTTTTGTGAGCTATCTAAAAGCGATGTATCCACCCACCCTTGTGCCGAAGCCTCTCAGCTGTGAGCCAAAGCTAAAGAGACCTTTAGTCTCTGGAAGAAATTTGCCTCGGGTATTTTGTTGTAGTGACAGAAAGCTGACAGTGGTTTAAAGTGGACCTTTTCTACAACCAAAAAATATGTCATGATATAACTTACGGTTTTGAGTTCATTAGTATTAGAAATGATCTGAGATGTATCTGTTGGGCACAGTAATGAAGTCCTAATGGCAAAACATGGATTCTTTTTCAGCCTAAATGATTTTCTTTTTCCTAAATTGAATAATTTTCCAGAGAAATGGCACAAATAAGTGAGTTTATACACAACATCTGTCTAGCTCATGTTATTGGTTATTTGTGTGAAATTTTGTCTTATTACTCACACGAGATTTTTTTTTTTAACCTTTGGAAAAGAATAATCAACAATTTCCTGTAAGTAAAAATGCCAGGGGAAAATTTTACTAGGATCTAAATGATTTCTTCACTTTTAATTAGGCACCTACTATTCTCTATTCAACAAGAAAACTATGACTCAGTACAAAGCTTTACTTAATCTTTATTTTAAAAAAAAATATTTTAATGATGGCATTTGTGTAATTTAGACCAATGGGACTATCTATTCTCATAAAGATGCAGATAATTTTGGAAGTGTAGCTCAGAGATAGAATACCTGGTTAATGTATACGAGGTGGGGTCCACACCAGCAAAAGAAATTAAACAAAGCATGGAAGTGGATGCCTCTGTGACCCCAGCTGTGTGGTATAAAGATTAGGAAAATCTCATGTCCAGTGCCAATCTAGGTAATTATAAACCCTGTCTTAAGATTTAAAAAAAAAAAATCACAGAAATATCAGAAGTGGGGGTGGGGATGGAGAGAGCTTGGTGGGTAAGCACTTGCTGTACACACCAAAGAACTTAAGTACAGTTCCAAGAAGCAACCTAAGAGCTGGCTGTGGTAAGCCAGCAATCCCAGCACCAAGAGATATCAGTGGAGACAGAAAGACAGAAGGATCACTAGGGCTGCCAGCCAGCAAGTCTAGTGGGGTGGGGGTAGGGTGAGGGAAGAAAGCTAGGTTCAACAAGAGACCCTGTTGTAAAGGAATAAAGAGAGAGTCATAGAACAAAAAAAAAAAAAGTCCTCTTCTGGCCTCTGTAGGTGTAGGCATAAAACATACACAGATTAAAAAGCAACAGGGATGTGGCTATAGCTCATGGTACAATGCTTGCTTAGCGTGTTCAAGGCCTTTGGTTCAATCTTGGAACACGGAGTCAGGGGTATAGGGTAATTGAGGGGGGATAAACATTTGGGGTAAGCTTGTTGATAAAATCTAAAGCTAAGGATAGAGCCCCATAGTAGACTGCCTGCTTTTCACAAATGAAGAACTGGCTTCATCCCCCAAGGCTGCAGAGAAGATGACGAGAGAAGAGGAGGAAGAAGGAAGAGGAGGAGAAGAGACTTGAAATAAGTGGGTAAACCTACAGCACTGTGTGTCACACTGTGTCCTTATTCTAACTAAGTCAAGTAGGAGCAATTTGCCTTCCTGTACATGACTCCTGGGCTGGATGTAAGCAGTTGAAGGAACTCAGCAACACCTCCGTTGTCTCCCGGGAGTGCCGTGGACCACTTGAGTCAGAAGGAGCAGAGATTCCTCTCTACAGTGACTCTGTCCTTTTGTTTTAGGTCCAGTGAGATCCAACATTAAAACTCATTTTTCTAGGACCTTTCTGATTTTTCGTTCTTTCTTTAATTTTTTTTTTATAATTTCATACACATAGAAATTATATTCATCCTTAATTCTCCTCACCTCTGCTTTGGAAGCCTTTCTTTGCAACTAACTAGTTTTCCTCCTACCTCATTTCTCTTTCTGCTTTGGGCCCAAACATGCAGGGCGTTTTCTTACTAGTGGTTGTGTGTTATGCTGTCCCCAGGCTGCTGGTCCTAGGGGTATTAAATAAAAAAAAAAAAAAAATCAGGTTGGACAAGCTATGAGGAATAAGCCAGTAAGCAGCGTTCCTCCATGGTTTCTGGATCAATTCCTATCCCCAAGTTCCAGCTCTGAATTCCCTCGGTGATGGACTGTTACCTGAAAGTGTAAGATGAAACAAATCCATTCCTCTCCAGGTTGTGTTTGGTCTTGGTGTTTTATCACAGTGTAGACATCCCAACCGAGACAACCTGTCAGCTGAACAAACCATTTCCCCCACAGAGGGGCTTTGTGTTTTATCAGAGCGATGCAGACGTAAAATAGGACAGGAGTGTTTGATTTCCACCTGGAACTTAAAACAGGGTGTTAAGAGTGAGCAGGAGATGATGCACTATGATCCTGGAAATAGCTCAGGGAGGGCTCAAACAAAATGCTGGAGAGGCAAAGGCAGAGACCGCAGCATGGCTGGGATGCTAAAGGGCGTGGAAGTGTATCAAAAACACACAGAGGATTCAGGAGCTCGCCCAACGCGGTGCAATTGTAGATAAAAAAGGTGGGAGGCGGTCTCTTGTGATAGAGGTTGCTGGGCTTTGTCTGTATAACATGGCGCTCAGTGCATTCCCTAGCCCCCCATGCAGTTAGATGGTGCCCTGTGACTGAACTGTCTGCCAGAGTGTGCTGCATGAAAGCTTCCATTCCTGCGTTCCTTCTCAGTCCACTTGCAAGGTACTGAAGGCTTCCGAGAGCCTCAAGGAGGGTGCTGTCACCAAACGTGAGGAGCTCAAAGAATAAGGCACATTAGAGCAAGAGAGTACATGGGACCATGCGAGGCCACTGCGAATTGAGTTTGGGTTATCAGAGCATCTAGCGCTAGCTGTCCTAAATAATGCAGTGTCCCTGTTGGAGTACCGTTGTCTTTGGCATTATTATAAGGAGAACATAGAGGAATGCAGGAAAGGAAAATAGTACCCAACAAGAGGATAGTGGTGGGCAGATGAGAGAAAACAGATGGTTCGGGGTATGGAGGGCCCCACGAGTTGGGAAACATTTTGTAGATGCGCTGAGCTGATTTTAGCGCTGGGCAAGATGACTCTAAATGTGTCTTGATTGGCATAAAAGTAGCTTGATTTATTTTTGACAACTATAATTAAAACATGTCATTATCTATTTCATGTATAAATGAGGTACAGTAATTTATTAGGAAAGATATAAAAAAAAAGATATTAAAAAAAAAAACCCAGACACTAAGTTCTAATGTAAATTGACAAATGCACATCCATCTAAAGTTTCTGCTAATGCTGCAGTACACTACATGTAAACAGCATGGTGGGAAACAGGAGAGGCCTGGTGCCCTGAGCGTGCTGAGTGGAGGAATGCCAGGATGACGGGCCTGTATGTGGAGAATGCTTGGACTGCGTGTGATGACACATGGGGCATGCTGGCCTGCGGCTCAGGGGAATAGCAGTAGGAAGCCGACTTGGCTTTTTAGCACTTAAACACAACGATGCGGGTGTCAATTCCTATTAAATGAAAGAAAAATTTGGTGATAGACTTAAGCAGTTATCTAAAATGACAGAGTCATCAGAGGGAAGAGCTTTAAGCTACTTTTTGGTTTAAAATATAGCATAGTTTTTCTCTCTGGAATGTACTGTAAATCCCCAAGCTCAGCGTAACACCCTAAATGTTCACCCCTCCACCAATGTCAAACACACAGCATTCTTTGGAATACACCAACACCTCAAAACTCATCGATTAGCGGCACCCTTTGCCTCTCATAGCCAGTGAAGGCCTTGCTTTCTTCGGTCTGCAGATTTCCCTTCCTTCCCTCCTTCTCTTCTGTGGCAGCCACAGAGGTCCCTAAGACTGGTTGAAGCTCATGGTGTGGTTGAGGGTCCGTAGGCTGTGGCAGCTGAGCATAGGTGGTCCTGAGACTCACAGATTCGGATCACGCTCACCTCATCGGCATGGGCAGATTTCACCACTATGTCCCTGGCACCGAGAACTAGGAGCCCAGCATTGCCAGGCTGAAAACCTCACCACAGTACTTGTATGGCTAGAAGCTGAGCTAACGGAGAGATTCCTTAAACACCATTTGTTTTCAACCCAGGGCTCAAAATATCTCCAGGAGTCATGCTGTCTTTTGTTTGTTTGATTGTTTTGTTTTGTTTTGTTTCTGATTTCAAAGATGACGCAGGTCATTTGTGGAAAACTTGCAAAATACAGAAAAGCCAAAGAAGACTTAGAAAGTCTCCATGATTACACCATTACTCACTCATTACATATTTATGTGCTTTTGTGAATATAAAGATAGTTGTAAAATCCATCTACTCACTCATACGTGAAAAGCAATACAGGAAAACATTAATATATATTTACATTATAAATACGTAAAGTATATCCCATATTTATGTGACTATAATTCATATACTTATACTGTGTGGAAGCATTTACATTCATGTTAGTTTCATTATATGCATTTTGGTAGCTGCAAACCTTAGGTTGTATTATAGACACTTTCTTCCTTCAATTGGCAATTTTTAAATTTTTAATTAGGAATGTTTGTTATATGTATGTGTCTATGTGGGACTATGTGTGTGTGAGTCCAGGTTGCTTTGGAGGGCAGAGGCATTGGATCTCTTGGAGCTGGAGTTACAGACTGTTGTGGGTGCTTGAAATGGAACTTGGGTCCTCTGAAAGATCAGTATTGTTTTTAAGTGCTCTAAACTGCTGAGCCATTCTAATTGGCATTATTTAAGGATTTCTAAAAATATTCTCTTTCAAATGTGTTCATAAGAACTCTTTTTCTAAATGAATTTTATTTTCAAAAGTGGTTTACCATGGTAGTGTGTGTGTGTGTGTGTGTGTGTGTGTGTGTGTGAGAGAGAGAGAGAGAGACAGAGAGACAGAGAGAGACAGAGAGAGACAGAGAGACAAAGAGACAGACCACACACACACACACCAGAGACAGACAGACAGAGAGAGAGAGACAGAGAGACAGAGGTCAGAGAGACAGACAGACAGATACACACCACACACCACACACACAGAGAGAAGAGAGAGGAGAGAGATATCTATTTTACAACTATAGCTTCTGTTTAAGTATCTCCTCTGTAAATGACATTTTAGAGCTATGAGTGAGCACTGTGCACTGTATCTAATCAGCATCACAGAAGAATGATATTGACCCATTATGTCACATGTTTTTCTTTGCCTGCCACCAGAGCCCACAGTAGAAGCCATACTTTTAAAGGTCTACCTGAATTAGCAATAAATTTAATAACTTGGGCCCTGTGACTGGGTACATTTGTGTGTGCGTTTGTTGTGTGTGTGTGCACACATGCGCACGTTTCCTGGATGAATCAGCTGTTGCCTGAGGTGACAACTGATTCTCTGCTTTTCCCGTAGTGAAATGATAATAAGAATCTTTCGTGGTTTCTTACTTCTCTGGAGACTTCGGCATGCTCCAAATCTCTGTGCTAGCAATGCCACATAAGTCACTAGTAAGTATGTGGTGACATGCTGAGCTGTATTTTCACTTTGCCTTACAGGAGGCAGCAGAGAACAACCCCTGCCCGTCTCATGTTACATGGTTTAGAACTAAGAGGGGAAAGGTCATCCTAGGAGTCACACAAAGCTTTGCGTTTGATGTCTTTTACAGTGGCACCAAGAGGCAGGTTGGCAAAGTACATGGAATGTATTCTCTCTCAATTGGCATCTGTCTGCTCTGAAGGTGTGCTGTGTAGCAAAATGCCTGGGTGGGGCATGGACAATTAGCACAAACACTGTAGATAAAAGACTTAATGTCTTCGGAGATTTCTGAACTGTGGTTGAGGTTTGGTTGCTTACCATCAAAATCACGTGCTGGTTTGTTGTCCAAGCAGAAGAAAACTAGTGAAATAGTATACTTCCTACAAAATGGAGACCTTCCGAATGGATGGCCCTGTAGTCTAGAGATGGTTTTTAAGCCAAGTCCAAAACTCACTAAGCTTTGGATAGGACCACCTGACCCCATGATCCCATTACCCCATGACCACATGATCACAGGGTGATGCCCAGAACACAAGTATGCAGCATGCATTGTTAGCAGAAAAATTGAATTTGCACATATATATTCCTAGGATGCTAAGATTAGTGGGATTTGGAAAACTAGTGGGTGCTGGCAAAGGGAGTTTTCCTGAGTGACTCAGGACTAGTCACACCTCTTGGTAAAACTTTTTTCGGGAACATTGTAGACACTACCATACAGTCGTACCATACGCATTCCACTCTCTCAGTAACTCTTTCATGTTACAATTTAGTCCCCTATTTTAATGTTTAGTGCTCATGCTCCTTGTCCCCTGACCTAATTATTTAGTACTGAAGAAGTCCCGTTTTTAGTTTTGCTTTTGAAACATGTTCAAATCCTTTCCTTTTCCTCTCTGCTCCCCTCTCTCCTCCCCTTTCTCTTTCCCTCCCCTCTTCCTCCCTCTTCTTCTCTTCCCCCTTCCTTCTTAAGACAAGCTCATCCTGTCCTACAGGTGGCCTTGAACTTGATGCAGTATTCCAGACCTAGACCTCTGGGCACCAGCATCTCATGCGGGGGCCACCATGCCTGTTCTCAGCTCCTGCTTTTTAGTTCTTGTATATGCCTCTAACACTTCACAAAAAATTTCCACCGAATAGAACTTGTGGGTAGATGCATAAAGATCCATTTTATGATGGATATCTTTCTGTGGTTGTCGAGCTCATGAGTGGTTGTATTTATTTGTATAGTCTCCTTTGTTTTATATCCAGGAAGTAATATCCTTCATAGGACTTCCTAGTTATCAGCAGGCATTGCCTACTGGTCTGAATTTCAAAGGAAACTGAATGGTTGTTTGGCCCTTAGTCCTTAGGATTTTATGCATCTCTGGCTGGCCTCCAACTCACTATGAAGGCAAGGATGACTTTGAATTTCTGGTTCTGCCTCCACCTGCGAGTGCTGGGATTGCAGGTGTGTGCTATCATGACTGGCTTTACACAGTGCTAGGATCACAGGTGTGTGCTGTCGTGGCTGGCTTTACGCAGTGCCGGGAATCAAAGGCAGGGCTTTGTGCAGGCTAAGCAAGTAGTCTACATTCATAGCCCGCTACGCACTACTTTTGGGAGCGGGAAGAGAGAAAGAGGGAAATGGAGGAAGGAACAAGAAGGGTGGTGGGGAACGGAGAGGAAAGGAGGAAGAGGTGGGGGGGGGGGGAGGGACAGAGAAGGATTATGAAAATGAATGAATATATGGATTCTGCTGACCTGAAGCAAAGATGGTTCCATATTTCTGTTGCCTGTTTACTGAAATCTTTCACCTGTTTCCAGAAAAGCAAGCTTCTCTCTGCCTTTGCCATAAGTGCACTCTGACTGAGAGAGAAGCCTACAGGGGAGAGTCTTTGCACCTCACCTGTTTGCACATCTTACACTGCCACTAAGAGTCCTAAAAGATGGAGCATATGGACCATTTCCCACTCTCTTGAAGCAGGTATAGACCTGGATTTCACATGATTATTCTAAAGTTCTGGTATTTAATGTATAATCTGTATTTCACTATTATAGTGAGATATAACAGTCAGAACCTGGGAGGGGATAGTGTGAGGGAGATGAATCAAGTATTTTCAGGTCAAAGGTAGTAAGAATGTGCACCAAAGCTACCAGAGGAATGTACACTACTTTGCATCCTTTCAAAATATTGTCTCTGTCTCTACCTCTCAATCTCCAACACACACACAATGCTTGGATCACAGACTACTCTCTCTTACCCTTCTTCCCTCCCTCCTCCCCTCCCCTCCTCTCTTTTACCCTCCCTTCTTCTCGCTCAGATATTTATTTATTTAATATACAGTGTTCTGCTTATATGTATGCCTGCACACCAGAAGAGGGCATCAGATCTCATGATAGATGGTTATGAGCCATCGTGTGGTTGCTGGGAATTGAACTCGGGACCTTTGGAAGAGCAAGCAGTGCTCTTAACCACTGAGCCTCTCTCCAGCCGATCTTGTCTCTTCCTTATGTGACTGCTTAAAATACAACTCAGGACCATGCTTGTGTTGTACGTGCTTTCTCCACTGAGCCCTCACAAAGCCCCTACCTTTGGTGCTTTACTGCTATTCTGACTAGAGTCAGTGTATGGCTGCTCCCGCGACCCTGCTCTGTACGCAGGCACATGGGAGCGAGGCTGAAACAGAAGGAGGATTCTCTCAAGGTGCAGGCACCTGACCGAAGGCTCCACGCCATGTAGACACATTAGTGTGACTGACACTCGGAATGCCTTTACTCTAGTGACTGTCCCCCTAGCTTGTTGATGTCTTTGGGTTGAAAAGTTTTAGAATACACAGCGTCCAGAGTTGCTGCCAATCTTAAGGAACCCCTGCACATGTTGCTAGGACCGCACTTGCCCTTCCACCTGTCTCGACAGGAATTATGGGGGTCTGAGGGAGAGTGGTCTCCAAAGGCTCATATATTTGAACGCTTGGCCCCAGTAGTGGAGCTATTTGGGAAGGACTGGGGAGGTGTGGCCTTGTTAGAGGAGAGATGTCATTGGAGGTGGCCATGCTAGACCTTGGTCTCTCTCTGTCTCTCTCTGTCCCTCTGTCTCTGTCTTTCTGTCTGTCTCTGTCTCTTTCTTTGTCTATCTCTCCTTTTCTCTCCCTCTCTGTCTCTCTATCTTGGTCTCTCTCTTTGTCTGTCTGTCTGTCTCTCTGTCCCTCTGTCTCTGTCTCTCTGTCTATCTCTGTCTCTTTCTTTGTCTCTCTATCTCTCCTTTTCTCTCCCTCTCTCCCTCTCTGTCTCTCTATCTTGGTCTCTCTCTTTGTCTGTCTGTCTGTCTGTCTGTCCCTCTGTCTCTGTCTCTCTGTCTATCTCTGTCTCTTTCTTTGTCTCTCTATCTCTCCCTTTCTCTCCCTCTCTCCCTCTCTGTCTCTCTACCTTGGTCTCTCTCTTTGTCTGTCTGTCTGTCTGTCTCTCTGTCCCTCTGTCTCTGTCTCTCTGTCTATCTCTGTCTCTGTCTCTTTCTTTGTCTCTCTATCTCTCCCTTTCTCTCCCTCTCTGTCTCTCTACCTCGGTCTCTGTCTCTGTCTCTGTCTCTGCTCTCTGTCTCTGTCGCTCTTCTGTCGTCTCTCTCTCTGTTCATTCCTGAGAATCAGTATGTAAAAGCTCTCAGCTACTACTAGGGTCATGCCTATGTGGTCCCCTCCATGTTAGTCCTGGACTAACCTTCTTAAACTGTAAGCAGGCCCCCAATCAAATGCTTACTTTTATAAGCTGCCTCGGTCATGGTGTCTCTTCCTTGCAGTAGAACAGTCACTAGACTTATGATGTGCACACGAGTACACACCAATTCCACAGCTAGACTGATCAGTGGTGGTTTAGGCTCTGGGGCAAATGGCAAAGCAACAGTCACTTTCATTTTCTTGCTCTTTCTTCCTCCTAATGAGCAGACAGACACAGTTCACCTTAATATAATGAAGCTTATATTATAATCTGTCTTTATAAGTCAAGAATTACAAGAGGCCTTTGCTTTGGACTGAACCCTTACCTTGACATGGAAAAGACCAAGCCTAAACAGAATGAATCAAGTTATTCTGAGCTGGCCGATTTCTTAAGCACTGGAGCTGTCCATGAAAAGGGTCATTCAGGCACAATGCGGAGCTGTCTTCCGTTTGACCTTTCAAGGACAGCAACCTAGGCTGACTTGTGCTTAGGACCTGCTCTTGAGAAGGGTGCCATTTCCTTCTTCCTGCTGAAGCCGCCTTACAAAGACCAAGTGTCTTGTCATGCCTAACACAGCGCCCTCTGTTCTGTAGACAGCAGGGTTGCTACATAAGGATCGCTAAAAGAGAGTTTTTAATCTTCATATTTGTTGAAGATAATTCAAATAAGTATCTGAATTTTCCACGCAGTATGAAGGATATGCATAAGACTATGATTTGAAGACTGGAGAGACAGCTTGCTGCTCTTCCAGACAACCAGAGTTTGGTATCCAACCTCCACTTCGAGTTGCTAATACTGCCTGTAACTCCAGCTCCAAAGGATTCCACACCCCTTCCGGTGTTCACCTGCACCTGCACCCAGTGGCACACGCACACACACAAGACATGCACATTCACTATAGAGAAACAAATCTTAAAGCTATCTGACTTTTCAGAAAGCTTTATTAAAATAATCTTTGAAAATGAGCAAATGAGGAAAGAGTGAATGGAAGATGAGGAGCAAGGCCCCCCCCCCAATTTTTTACTCTTTGATTTTTACTCTGTGAACAGTCCTTCGACAGAACTTTTATAGGATCAAAAGTTCATTTTCTTGGTAACCTGCTGTCCTTCCTCTGAGTGCCACCAGGTCCCCCCCTCCAGGGGCCATGGTCAAATGTGAGGCACCAGGGTACATGAGAAAGTCATATCCCACTCTCCACTCAACTGTGGAGAATGGTCTGACCATTGGCTAGATCTGGGTAGGGGTTTAAAGTTTACCGCCTGTATTGTCCTTGGCTGGTGCCTTAGTTTGAGCAGGACCCCTGGGCCCAAATCTGCCTATCATAATGTTCTACTTGTAGGTTTCTATGATCCTCTGGATCCTTCTACTTTGCTATTCTCCCATGCTTCTCTCATCTAGAGTCCCAATAGTCATAGGGGAGGGGAATAAGGGGAAAATGGGAAGGAGGGAAGAATGGGAGGATACAAGGGATGGGATAACCATTGAGATGTAACAAGAATAAATTAATAAAATAAAATAAAATTTTTAAAAAAGTTCATTTTCCTTTTCTTTTAAGTGGTTTACAGGAAAAACAGCAGACCTGACAAAGTAGAAAGAGGAGCAAGGGGCTGGGAATGATGTCTCAGTGCGCGGACTCACAGAGGACCTGAGTTCAGTTCCCAGCATCCACATGATGGCTGTAAACTGTCTGTTCCTCCAGGTCAAGGACCCAGACCTATTCCTGGCCCCGTGCCCTGGCACACAAATACAAATGCAGGAAAATACCCATGGACATAAAATTAAATAAATAAGTCAATCTTTTTTTCTTTTTTTTTAAGAGTAACAACAAAAGATGAATAGAGTTTATTTAAATTAACCTTTAGTTCAGATAGCAAACACGCTTTAGAGTCAGCACCAGTCAGTTATGTTAGAATTTTATTTATTTCCAAATTAAAATTTTTTTTTTTTTTTTTTTTAAAGAAATTAGGTGCTTTTCCACATATTTGCCCTTTGCCAGAAAGAGGATCTACTTCCCTGTTTAGTCTTTATCTTGGCGACTGGAAAGAAATCATGACTTCTGGATCATCATACTTTAAATTGTTTTGTGGAATTAAATGCAGCTGGATATGGGAAGGTCGGGATGAAACACAAGTTTGCTCCTAACACCATGTAACAGAGCATTGCTTGATCATAAATGTGAGAATCCCCGCCCCACCCCCAGCCCCTATGAATCATCTACACTAGGTCTAGGTTCACTGTTATCAGTGTCAACAGTGATGACTGGGGTACAGGGAGCACGGACCATTTGTGTTATGACAAAGGCACACCACTGGAGTCTTTTACCATGGGGCATGATAAGTAGGAAGGTTGTAGACTGTGCATATGTGACTCTTCCTACTGGTGACCAACAGGTTATGGGACAGTGATTAGATATGAAGGGCAAATGACACTCACTCTCTGTTTACCTTGGCTTGGTGTTCTCTCACCCAAGTAATCCTCAAGAAACATTCTGGTTTTAAGATTGTATTTCGTTGCGTTTTTGCCCCTACAGCAGCATGTGTTGGAGGCATGGCTTTAGGTGCGAAGTCTTTAAGAGGTGAGACCTAGTGGGAGTCACTAGAGTGCTGGCCCAGAAGAGATTAATGCCATGTCTGAGCAAGTGTCCTTCAAAAGCAAGCTGTTACAAGACTGGCCCAGACTGACTCAGTGCTTAACTTCTCTGTCAGACGCCCTCCCACTGTGATGGAAGCTACCATGCGCTGCTGCCAATGGCAACCAGAAAGAGACTAGACTGGCTGTGATTGATCTTGGACTTTCAGCATCTACAAGTTCTAGCTAAGTAAACCCCCTTGCTTTGTATACCTCTCAGTATTTTGTTATAACAGAAAATGAATTTATCTACTGCTAGGCCACTGTCGAAAAGAATGTCATGGTTTTTATATAGGTTTTTAGCAGTTTTCAAGACTCTGGCTAAGTAAGAAGCACTGTGAATTACAGATATAATTTAGCAAACTATAGCATTGAAAATGAAAGGAGAAAGAAGTTTCGTAACATGATGACATGGCATTTATTTCCTACTTTTATTTTTTTAAGTGCGAAGCATCTGTAACATATGAAAGATGAATAAAAATGATTCTCTAATTTAGATACCGGATATTGTGGCTACTGCTACTTTTTGGTTCAACGATGACTTTATTTAGCATCAATTTTGATCTTGGCAGTATGTGGGGTGTTTGGGACACCAGAAAGAATATGACATATTTTCTACTTTTAAGGATCCTTCGGTCTAGTGAGGTTTCTCGGTAGGAGGTTCCGTAGATGTCAGTAGGGGTTCTAAGAGACACAGTCAGAGGTCCATAAGGGATTGGAAATTAAAACTAGATTTACATTTCCTTCTCCATGCAGTGTCAGCTCTGGGAGTGGAACGTGGAGAGATGGCCTTAAAAATGTATTTTACTGTGGCAGCTAAGGTAAATACATTTTTAAGCAGAAAATATATTATTGCTTATTATAAACATAAACTGAAAATTGCTGCAGGTTATTCATCTTGGTTTATTGAAACTTTATGCTCACTGATTCACCAGTCCTTGTGTCTTCTCTCTCTCAGCCCCTGCAACCACCCGCTCAGTCATTTACTGTATTAGCTATTGAATGCCTCGCATAAATGGGTTCCTCCAGCATTTAGCCTTTTGGAGGTGTTTTATCTAATTTATTAATGAAGTCAGAAGGGAAACCAAGTGAAGAATGCAAACCATCTATCCAATAAGGTTAATTTCTAAGGTATAGAAGGACATGGCTACTCAAGAGAAATAGATAGATACACCAGCTGGGTGGTGGCAGTGCACGCCTTTAATCCCATCATGCAGGAGGCAGAGGCTGGTGGAGCTCTGTGAGTTTGAGGCCAGCCTGATCTACAGCGTGAGTTCCAGGACAGCCAGGATTACACAAAGAAACCCTGTGTCAAAAACAAAACAAAACAAAACAAAACAAAGGAAGAAAAAAAAAAAGGAAAAAAAAACCCAAATACACAACCCCCAATAATATAATTAAAAAGGGACCCTGGACTTAGATACTTCTCTAAAGAAGATAGAGAATGGCCAACATGGACATGAAAATGTTGAGTCACTATTTACCAGTGAAGTGCAGACTAAGACATCACCCCATGACTGTCAGAGTAGTTATTAAGAGGAAAGAGGGTATGCAAGACAAGGACAAGAGAGGGTACTGGGGTGAATACAACCAAAACACACTACTACATGTATGACTGCCATAATGAAATCCACTATGTACAATTTGCATATGCTAACAAACAAGTAAAAGTGAAAAAAATGACAACAAGTTTTAGGGTCTAGTAGTGAAACCGGGACTCTTGCACAGGTGGAAATGCAACATGGTATTGTCCATCCTCCCCTTCAAAGAAGTACAGGTGGCCCAGCAGCCTCACCCTGGGACACATATCCAAAAGCATTGAAATCAGCATCTGACGCGACAGCTGCTCGCTCACGTTCATGACAGCACGGTTCCTGCTGGGAAGCTGAGGAAGGTGCCCATGATGTATAGACGAGCTGTGTGTTCACACATAAGGCGATTCCGCTTTGCAAGTGGAGAGAGTTGAATAAACTCAGTAGTTGCCTCATCTGTCAATGTGACTGTCAATGTAGATCACAGACCACAGACCGCTGAGGAATAGAATCCTGGCATTCACTGATGTGTCTGTGCTAAGCTACTGTGTGTTACAAATGAAAGTATCGGCGATTTTCTGGATTGTCATAAAAGTTAAGTTCTTAAAAAAATAATAAACTATTGCACGGGACTCAATTTAGGTAAGTGTGAGAGAACAGGTGAGTGTGAAATAAGTTCCCTGAACAACTAAGCTTCTCCGTGAAGATATCATTTATCGGAACTTCACTTTGTTCTGTCGACCAGGTGACAACTGTAAGCGATTCAAAGTGTGGAAGTGTCCTCGCTCTGCTCACTCAAGGCCGCCTTCTTTCAGCACGATTCATGAGCAGGGAGGGTCTTCACCTGTTTTTGTCTCTTTCGCTGGAGGATCTTGGTGAGATGGGGCCCATGCCCGCAGCAAATAAAATAGAAGACACGAGGGCCTCCAGTGTTCTTTGTTCCAGGGCAGCCTGTCTAGTGGAGACCTACCCTGGCCAGCCAGCCAGGACGGTCAACACAACCTCTTTATTGGCCTGGAATCTACCCTCACAGAGAAGTACCCAGAGGCCCTAGGGCTAATCGCAAGGAGGCTGTCAAGTACTGTAAACACACGGTGAAATACTTTGGGAGCCACGTTGCGAAACTTGTATCCCCAGTGTATTTAAGCAGCTGTGATCAGGACTGAGAAATACGAAAGATGCTAGTCTTAAATTGCCCGGATCACACTCAAAGCAAGAATGTCTGTGCTGTTTACGGGAGGGTTACAAGCTGTCTCGTCATCATCTCACAGCACATTCCACCCCCCTCTTCACTTGCATCTAAATTAGGAAAAGAATTTTCTTTTCTTTTTTAAGATTTATTTATTTATTTAATGTATATGACTGCTCTATCTACATGTACACCTGCATGACAGAAGAGGACCTCAGATCCCACTATAGATGGTTCTGAGCCACCACCTGGTTGCTGGGAATTGAACTCAGGACCACTGGAAGAACAGACAATGCTCTTTTTGGTGGAGGGGGAGTGTTTTCGACACAGGGTCTCTCTGTGTATCCTTGGCTGTCCTGGACTCGCTTTGTAGACCAGGCTGGCCTTGAACTCACAGCGATCCACCTGCCTCTGCCTTCCGAGTGCTGGGATTAAAGGAATGCACCACCACCGCCCAGCCCAGACAGTGCTCTTAACAACTGAGCCATCTCTCCAGCCCAGGAAAGGAATTCTCATTTTTAATATTTGAAAGTACAAATTCCCAAAAGAGACATAAGATATGGGGATGGCCTATGAAATCTCAAAAGCTAGTACAGAGGCCCTAGGTGCTGCCCTAGCTGTCCTTTGGCAGAAGAAAGAAACTGCGAGAGAGATGGAGAACACGTCGGGTTCAAAGCAATGTAGGCATTTTGGTGGTTGCACAATATTCAAATTACATCGCGAATGCTGTCCATGCCACTGAATCCTATGCTTTGGATGGGTCGCGAGGCAGATTCAATGCTATGATGTATTAGCACATTTTCTTAAATCCGTAATAAAATACATGAAGTACATTACACCTTTCTAATGACTGAACTGTTGTGGGATGTGAATTCTTCACAATAAAACTGTTAAAGAAATGGGAGGACGTGTGAATGAGGAACGCTGTAGGTGACAGGTGAGAGTCTCTGCCTCCCAGTGTTCATTCTCGTCTTGGGCTTGATTTGCTTCTTCCCATAGGTGCTCAGCTCACAGGTGTCTTCTTCTGTCTGTGCTCGGACAAATCACAGTGGCCAATGGTTGCTGCTGTCACCATATGAGGTCCTGGCACCTGGATACTGAAACCTTTCTTTCTATACTTCTATATATATAGAATATAGATATATATCTATAGAATATATATCTATTATATCTATATATCTATATATTCATATATATATACTTCTATATATCTTATATAAATATATTTTATATATTTATAAGAATGATGCTCACCTGTGCACAGTGATCTAAGTATCACAATGGAGCCACCTCTCTCTCTCTCTCTCTGTCTTTCTCTCTCTCTCTCCCTCTCTCCCTCCCTCCCTCCCTCCCTTCCTCCCTTCTGTGTGTGTCCTTGTAGTTACAAATTGTCATATAATTCATTAAAGCAGAATTTAGCTGCACTGGTAACATTCATAGTATAGTTTGTAATGCTGTTCAATCATCACTGTTTTGTTTTGTTTTTCAAAGCAGAGTCATTTCTGTGCACTCCTAGCTGACCTGGAACATGCTTTGTAGACCAGGCTGGTCTGAAACTCAGAGACGCATCTGCCTCTGCCTCCCGGTTGCCGGGATTAAAGTCGTGCACCACCACCATGCTATCATGAGATAGACAGCTGGGCAATGCTTCATGGTGAAGGATGGTAAAACGTGTCCCATCAGGTAAATTTAATTTCAGTAGCATGCTTTCCAAAGTTCCTCAAAGGGACTGCAGTCAGCCAGAGATGCTGCCTCTGCTTTGCATACTCTTTGATTTTCTTGTGAAGTTTTTGCCATCTACTTTTAAAAATAATCTGCTTATCAGAGCTCAATGTAAGAAAGATGTGGGGGCTTTGAGGAGAAAAAAAAAAAACAACAACAAGAAAAACCAAACATCAATCATGATAAATAAGGGCTCACAGGTTTCATATAACATCTAACTGTATTTGACACCCAGATAGAGCACTGTGGTGCTTTATTGTAGCTTCAAGGAAATTATGTAGAGGGCAGAGTTTCTGATATTTTTAAATAATGTCACATTCTTCTTTGGGATGATGCTTACTTTTCTTAAAAAATATGTAAGAGCTCCAAAAATCAAAGGTCACAGAGCATTCCTCAGAGTAACTTTGTTCTGTTCCCAGCACGTCTTCTGGAAACACAGTAAGTGAAATCATCTTGACTACAACAGTGTTCTGGGCGAGATTTCCCGATTTTTCATTCCAAGACAAAGAAAGACTAAAAAATCACAAACCAAGAAAAATTTCTCCAAAACAAACTGTACTGTTTGAATGAACCTCCTCTGAGTTCCGCGAGCGAGCGTGCTGGAGTTATTTTTAACTGCGGACAGAACACTCATCCCGGGAAGCGTTTAGTTTGTTGAGAGCAGAAATGTATCTGGCTCTGGACAGGACCATCATGACCTCAGGGCCCCATCCACACTCAGGTGGAGAATCAGCCACAGAGCACACATGACGGTTTTCAGGACTCAAAATCGTGCAGATGGAGAGAAGTGTGGACTTTGGATTCCTATCAACCACTGCTGGAAGAGACACGTGCCTGACTTCGCCTAGACACCCACTCTGTCTTTTTGTCCATACACATTTATTCATAAATAACGAGCCTGGGTGATACCAACTGGATTCTATTGCTTTTATTGATTAGTAATTTCATTAAACAATGTTATCCTAGGTAGGACGATTATGGAAAAACCACTAATATTTTTACAAGCATCCTTGTAACTTACAGAAACGATCTGCTCTTTTATCACAACAGTACATTTCAAGTTGCATGAATGCTAAGCCATGTATATTCCAGACAGGACCATACCTTCTGTGTAGCCATTCAGTGTGACTGCAGACCACTACTCCCTGGGGGCACATGCTTACAGCGTTTAGTACAAAAGCCCAGGCCAATAGGAAAGTCATGCTCTTTCTAAGGTTAGTTCACGAAGCTCACGGGTGTGTATCAGTGATGGGTGAGGCTCACAGGTGTGTGTCAGCAATGGGTATCCTCCTGAGCTCTACAATCTGGGAGTCAGTCAGTGTGCCTCCCTCCTGGCTGCCTTGACCAGACTCATTGTCACTGACACTGAGACCAGCACCTGGAATGGAAGAATAAACACAGAAAACCAAACTATTAGCGTAGTAAATTCTTAATGATCAAGTTACAGTAAACCCAAACACCTTATTTCTATATTAGTAAAAAGAACAGGCTATTTATTTATTTATTTTGAATAAATAACAAATACCCTTAACATTGTGGGATTATACTTGAAATTGACTCTACTTTGGTAACTTTTAAAAGTAGAAATTGGGGCTGGAGAGATGGCTCGGCGGTTGGGAGCACTGACTGTTCTTCCAGAGGACCCGGGTTCAGTTCCCAGCACCCACATTGCAGCTCACAACTGTCTGTAACTCCAAAATCTGACACCCGTAGACATACAATGCACATAAAACAAAAATAAATAATTTTTTTTTAAAAAGTAGAAATTGATTTCTAAAGATACAACTTTGGGTTCCTCATGTTTCCATTTTGTTTTGAGCCAGCATCTCACTCCATGGCCCAGGCTGGCCCATAAACTCACAGCAACTCTCCTGCCTCAGCTTGAGTGCTGAGCTCACGGGAGTGAGCCACCACACGTGGCTTTCTCAGTCGATTTTCCTTGTTGCCATATGATGGGCAGGTACAACTTATACTGGAGATCGTTGTCCTCAATTAAAGGCTTACCAAAGTAGATGATCAGGCAAGTTAGTAGACTTCTACATCAGTGCGGCAGAAATCATAACCAACCCTTCGAAATCTACTGAGTCCCTATAGTCCCATGAGGGATCCTCAGGGTTGGCCCTTAGTGTGAGAAGACAGGCTTGCAGGGAGGAGGTCACGTGGTGTCCTATCAGGTCCTGAGGAAACTGGCACTGAAGACTGAGCCCAAGACAATGACCTGTAAATAACACAGTGCCAGTCTCCTCGGAAACCCAGGCAGCTAGCTGCATCCAACACTTTCTGTTTTGAAAATTTTCTACTACTGGCACTGCTTTCTCCTCCATGGGGCAAACTAATTTAAAACTATCCTAGGTCAATACCTGGTCTTCCCTTCAGTAATGTAGAGGCTGTATTAAGTCTTGTGTTCTTTTTCTACACACAACCACACACACTCACACATAGCACTCGCAAAGTAATGTGGTCACAATGTGTGCAAGTACCAACTAATGAGCAGGTAACAGCTCCCAGTGCTTCGCTCTGCTGGCTACTCAACTTTGCAGAAGGCATGGCAAGTAAGAAGCCAGTGGCAGTGTGTGTGTGTGTGTGTGTGTGTGTGTGTGTGTGTGTGAGAGAGAGAGAGAGAGAGAGAGAGAGAGAGAGAGAGAGAGAGAGAGAGAGAGAGAGAGAAAGAGAGATTAACTAAAGCTTCATGGGTGGAAGAGGATCTGGGAGGAGTTAGGAGAGGGAGAAGAATATGATTGAAATATATTATATGAAAAAGTTTAAATAAAAAAGAGAGAGAGAGAGAGAAACTAGGCTTTGCAGCCTAATTTTGACAACTCTTCTTTCATTTCAGTGCCTGCTCTGACCCTCTGGAATGCTCTGAAAAGTCCGACCAAGAAAGACAAATACCTCATGTTTCTCTCACATGTAGACTCTAGATATAAATGTTCGTATGTGCATATCTTTAGAAGACAAGAGAAGACAGAGTGAAAGAGAAGGACGAGGAATACAGAAAGGAGGGGAATACAACGGGAAGTAGACTATATATGCCATGAAATCAGAAGGGAAGGGGAGGAGCTCTTCATGAGGGAAGAGGTTCAGCCAGAGGGAAGAAGTGGTGAGCCAGGTAAGACAAAGTCTAATGATGCTTACATATGAAACTCTAACAAACCCATTTCTTTGTATGCTAACATCTCAATTATTTTTAAATCCATATCATACTTTTTTTTCTAGACTTACATATGGTATCTCTACATTTTTAGTATTAGCTCAATCATGTTAAAATGCTCTGTGAGTCAAGCGAAGCACATTGGTAGGCCAAGACTAGACTATAGGTCAATGTTGAGTTCTACTGTAGGTAGATGGAATGTGTGCAGGAGCTGGTGCTTGCTTATTATACTATCTTTTCTAATAATACAGATAACTGGCATTAGAAATTGCCATTTTCCTCCTCCTCCCCTTTTCTTCTTCTTCTTCTTCTTCTTCTTCTTCTTCTTCTTCTTCTTCTTCTTCTTCTTCTTCTTGTTTTTGGAGACAGGGTTTCCCTGTGTAGCCTTGACTGTTCTAGACTCGCTTAGTAGACCAGGCTAGCCTTGAACTCACAGCAATCCACCTGCCTCTGCCTCTCGAGTGCTGGGGTCACAGACCTGCACCCCACACCCAGCTTCCATTTCAATCTCTTCAAATATTTTCCCCCAAAGAGTTTAGGGAACTCTATGGCACGCTAAGCTCAACCTCTAAGCCAGTCATTCCGTGCATTCCTGAGCCAAATGCACTCAGTACTTGGTATATATATAGATCACAGATCTAATTTAATTACGGCCCAAGAATTCATCCTTCTTCCGTGTTTGCACATAAAGACCTAATGGCACTGTATACAGAACTGGGACCTAATGTGCCCGGGTCAGTCCCGACTCTACTCAGTGTTTTCTAGAGCTAGTCATTCCGTTCTTAAAACTCTCCTCTGTCTTTAGCTGTCTTTCTTATATGCTAGGATTTCTCTATGGGGCACTCTTCCCTTCTGACTTAGATGCAAGCATTATCTAGTGTTTCCTATACATTCTCTTTCCTTCTCTTTCTAACTTCTTTCTTCACTTCTTCTCTTCTCTTCTCTCTTCTTCCAGTCTCCAAGCTCAAAGTTAATAATCCCCACAGCTACCAATAAAACCTCTGTGTCTGTATTTCAATCTCCGTATTTCCAATATGACCTTCTACCCTGGTCCTGTGCCTGAGATACAGACTCTATGAATATTCATGAGCGGTGCTCTGCCTCCTAGAAGAGCACCAGTTTCCCTCAGCAAACCAACTGAGGAAGCTCTGCCTGGCTCACCTGGGCGAGTAGCAAGCCTCCATTTGTCCTCTGCTCTTCCTCAGCGCCCTCTTGTGTTCTGACTTACCTTCTCCATGGGAGCTCTCACAACCCCTGGACCACCCTGATCTCTTCCCAGCCTTTCTGAAACTGCTTATAATTTACTCTTTTTGGTAACCTGCTGTCCTTCCTCTGAGTGCCACCAGGTCTCCCCATTCAGGGGACTTGGTCAAATATGAGGCACCAGAGTTCGTGTGAAAGTCATACCCCACTCTCCACTCAACTGTGGAGAATGTTCTGACCATTGGCTAGATCTGGGTAGGGGTTTGAAGTTTACGGCCTGTACTGTCCTTGGCTGGTGCCATAGTTTGAGCGGAACCCTTGGGCCCAAATCTGCCTATCATAATGTTCTTCTTGTAGGTTTCTAGGATCCTCTGGATCCTTCAACTTGATACCCTATGAGCATATACAGGGGGAGGAAGTCCCCCTCAGTCACAGTCATAGGGGAGGGGAGTAAGAGGAAAATGGGAGGGAGGGAAGAGTGGGAGGATACAAGGGAGGGGATAACCATTGAGATGTAATATGAATAAATTAATAAAAAATAAATAAAAATTTAAAAAATTACTCTTTATACTTTTATAGAAGTTATTTTGCCTCAAAAGAAAACAAAACAAAACAAAACAAAACAAAAAAAAAAAAAAAAAAAAAAAACCCTTCCACGAGCCACTATAGATGCTCCACAATTCATGCCTGCCAAATAGCATTTAAATATCATGCTAAATAGCAGCAGAGGTTCCGGACTCCCTAAAGGAAATTGTAACTAAATATATTCCAGAAATGCAAGGTTAAATTTGATAGAGTAGCCCTCTTGACAGCTCTTTAGGATGGTCAAAATGAAATTCCAACTGTGAATCTCTAGTTTCCTCAGTATACCCAGGCAGGGGATTGCCCCCTAGAGAAGCGACTAACAAAAGCTCAATGAGTGTGTTCCTGACATTCCTCTGCAGAACTGCTCTGAGTTCCTAACAGTGCAGGCCGCGTGCCTGTCAGGCTTTACAGGCTAGCAGGTCCGCTGTTCCCTGTTCCTACTCTACCCTAATGCTGTTCTTCACAAACAAGCATCATACTGTTAGGACTGAAAGTTTTGTTTAGGTTTCTTTCCTTCCTTCATTACTTTGCTGTTTAAACCATACATTTTTTTTCCAGACAGGGTTGGTTACTGTGTGTAGTCCTGTCTGTCCTGAGTGCTGGGATTAAAGGCATGCACCACCACTGCCCAGGCCCCATACAAAGTCGTTAGCTGAGAGGCATTCATAATTTGAAAGCTCCCCTGCAGGCATATGAGTATCAGCATCAGTTGTATATGTAGGGTTGAGTTTTTATTCATTTCAGTGAGATTTGTCACTTCTCAAAAGGGACTGAAGGCAGTGTGGCATTCTGAGTGTGAGCACGGGGAGGGACCAGGAGACGGTGATCGGCTTTTGGCCTCATCTTTTCTTAATTATGAGATCCTGATATGAAATACAAAATAAGATGTAGTCCATGGGGTTTTGGAGTTATTCTCAATATATGAGTTGTACTTTGTGAGGACGAAAAATGTTTTAGCAAAGCAATATACCTCTATAGAAAAATCAAGCTATTTTATGTCGAAACATTTTAAAATAACCATTAAAAAAACCTCCCTTTTAAAGGATGTATTATCTTGATTTTGCAATAGCAACAGTTCAAAACTTTCTTAGAAAAAATGTAAAAAAAAAAAAAAAGAAGACGAAAAGAAAAGAAAAAATGCTTAAAAACTGTTTATAGGATTTGGAAAAGCTCTAAACTGATTAATGGTTATCCATTTAATGTTCACAATAGATTTATGATAAATCAAGTGTCTACCTTGTACTACCATAACGACAATCTTGACTGCCAATTTGAGCAGACTGAGAGGTAACCTGGTGAAGCACACTGCTCAGGATTTTGTGAGGTCATTTTCTTTCTTTCTTTCTTTCTTTCTTTCTTTCTTTCTTTCTTTCTTTCTAAGATTTTATTTATTTATTATGTATATAATACTCTGTCTACATGTATGCCTGCACACCAGAAGAGGGCATCAGATCACATTATAGATGGTTGTGAGCCACTATGTGGTTGCTGGGAATTGAACTCAGGACCTCTGGAAGAGCAGCCAGTGCTCTGAACCTCTGAGCCGCCTCTCCAGCCCTTGTGAGGTAGGTCATTTTCAAAGACTATTAGCTCACAGGGACCCACTCTGACTTAGTGCTGTAATTCACTGGTTCTTACAAAAACTGAACAGGCACCGGGAGGTGGTAGAACTGTGGATGGTGGCACCAGATTGGAGGAAGCAGGTTGCTGGCGGCACACCTCTGAAGAGGACACCTGGCCCCTGAGCCGTTCTTGCTATTCTTTTTATACTCTGGCCACCAGGAAGTAACCATCTTTCCTCCTGCCCTTCCCTGATGTTTCTGTCATGGGCCTTAAAGCAATGGGATCTGCTGACCACAGTCTGAAGCCTCTAAAATCATGAGCCAAAAGAAATTATCCCTCTTTTGTTTCACTCAGGTATTTATTAGAGTGGAGGAAAGATCGTATTGCCATTAATGCGGATATTTCCATACTAAAAAGAATGGTATTCATTAATGATTTCTCCAGGTGCATGTGAATATCAATCAGATTTCTCACTTTCTCCATTTCTAGGTGATGTGCCACTCAGTAAGGGTCTTTAGGATCTTATTTCTCTCTGAATAGGAATTACTTACTAGGGTTATAGATTGAATGGAACTGAAAATTCTCCCTCCTGCCCCCCCCCTCACACACACACACACAGCTCAATGAAATATTGCATACAATTTTCACACTTTGGAAATTTTAGACACATACAATGTTTGTTGCTTCTGAAAGTATCTGGAAAACATTCCTCATAAATGAAGTCTTTTTTTTTTTTTTTCAGATCAGAGGCAAAACTGCTCAGTCAGTGCATGTCCTTATACTGAACTCGATTTCCTAAGATCTTGGTGTTCTAGCCAGATTTTAGAACAGAGATATTTACATTTATTTAGAGTATGTTGTTTTCTTCCTTAAAAGCAAATTATAAATTATTTTTAGGCTGTGTTATATTTGATGCTAAGAACAAAATATCCTAGGGTTTGACTGGGATCAGAAATGGGTCATGAGAATTAGGATGTGCCAAATGTGACAGCACACTCATGGAAGGAGACAGAAAGTAGCCCTGCAGGACTCCCAATGTCACTTGTGGCTTCCATACATACCAGTTTTTAATGCAAATATCAAGTCATCAAACTCCTGGGACTCCTCATCAGCTATCAGGGACCCCTGGCCATATCCCCCAGAAGAAGGGAACGAGGCACCATTCTGTGGGCTTGTCTTCAGATCAGGGCTTGCCTGGCTGGTCTGTTGGAAGGACACTCTCTCCCACTCAGATGGCACCTTTTTGGGTCAGGGTAAGAGCAGAAGGAAGTAGTAATTGATAACATGAACATATACATTCATTTTGAAGCCCAATTTTGCAACGTATTTCTACACTTTTCTTTAAAGACTGAATGACCTATTGAATTATTTGTATGAGTCTGCATGTTATATTTGTTCTTCATAGAATTATGCCTCTCCTGGAGTTAGTATAACTCGATTATTTAAAATAGTGTCTCAGAGTTGCATGTAGATTGCTATGGTGCCATGTATGGGGACATAAAGCTATTTATTTTTTTTGGGTAAAATGTATATTAAGTAAATTCAGTGGACCATTCCAAATTCTCAACCGAAAATATATTTTGCACAGGGTCAGTATACAAAAGACATACTGAATTAAAGGGGATTTATCCAATTCCTTCCTCAGTTCTGACTTAATGCTCAAAAACAGTTCTGTCCTGAGGTGATTAAATATATTCCTGTCTTTCTAGGTAACTGGCAAATCAGGTTAGTGGTAAACAGGCCCTTAATCCTTCTTTTCCTTGGCTTTTGCTGCTCCTTGCTGGCGTTTCATGCTCCCACAATCTCTCACTGACAGCTGGACCAAGGCCAGCTTTGAGCCTCCGAGGAATGCAGACAGACTTTAAGCTATGCAGTTGTGCAACACCCCAGAGGGACACTCAAGCAATGGCTCCAGCCCAGAACCGGACGGTCCCAGCTGTTGCCCTCCGATGTGAGGTATGCTGAGAGACCGCAGGGACACTTCATACTGAGAAAAACAAACCGGGGACCTCAGAGATAAGCTGGAGGGAAGGTGAGACCTCAGGAAGATTGTCACTAAGCATCTGGGCGTCTAGAATGGCATTATTCTACAGACTGTTCTTCAGTGACAGAAACATGAGCATCTGAGTTCTCCAACACTGCAGCTTCTGGGCACATCTGTCTGAAGAACATTTACAGTGTTGTTGGGTGAATGACAAACTAGGTCTGTGAAGTTCATCACTTCAATTCAGCTACACATAGCTGAGAGATATTTCACAAGACAGGTCAGACTGAGCAAATGTAAAATTGGTAACCATTTACCAAGACAGATGACTCTTTAAAATATTACTGTTGGGTTGTTGTTGTTGTTGTTGTTGTTTTTGTTTGTCACTCATTATGATAAAACAACTCAGTTTAAAGAACAAGTGGAATATAAAAACGGTACTAAATTTCAATATATTTCAAAGTTCTAAAGACATATCTCACCTTTTTTCTTTTAAATACAATGGAGATGTCTTTATTTTTATTTTATGTGTATGAGTGTTTTGCCTGCATGCATGTATTGCATCATGTGCATGCCTGGTCCCTAAACATGCCAGAAGAGAGCACTGGGTCCCTGGAGCTGGAGTTATAGATGGCTGTGAGGTACCAGGTAAGGGCTGGGAGCATAACCTGGGTTTTCTGAAAGACCAGCAAGTGCTCTTAGTGGCTGAGCCATCTCTCTAGGTCCGGTGTTATTTCAATTTTAAAACATCCTTCTTAAACATATTCTTCTTATAGCCAAGATGTCCTCTTTTTAGTCAAAATCTTTACTTTTCTCCTCCCTAAAGGCCATGACAACCACTTATCTACTTCACATTTACCCAATATGAGTCAATAATTCTTTATATTAACATTTTCTCACTCAAATCAAAAGGCTATACAAAGTAGAGACACTGTAACTATTTGCTTCAGTTTTAAACTAACAGGAATGAGATTTCATCCTACATGGCAGAGAAGACAAAAAGTATCACTGGGATGATAGATTGATTATTTATCTATCATCTATCTATCTATCTATCTATCATCTATTTCTGTCATATATTTTGGTCTATCTGCCTATCACATCTCTATTAGGCAGTCTATTTATCTATCCATCTATCATCCTATTAATATTTCCTCTTCAAGAAAGTGTTTCTTAACTTCACACCTATATATATATATATATATATATATATATATATATATATATTTTTTTTTTTTTTTTTTTTTTTTTTTTTTACGTAGAAACACAAATACTGTTATCCTTGTTTCCTTCATGCATAAGGAATAGCAGCCAAGCCCGTCCCTGGCCTGTACCACTGCGAGGGCCGTGCATCACTGCCTCTTCTGGGACAGATGTGCTCTTCAGTCTAAATAGCGGCTCTTCCAGCACGTTGCCAAAAGGGCATATTAGTCAGACTCAGGAAATCAAACTTATAGGGACAGAATTACGTTGCCAGTAGTGGGAGGCAGATTTTCTAGAGGAAATCCTGCCTGGATTTTCCAGGAGTGCCACAAAAGCGCCCTTTGGGCCTTTGTTTTAGAACGTTGGATGGCATTTAAGTTGAAAGGAGTTGCCGCTTGTTTTCTTCTCTCTGTTGAGACTGAAGAAACATCGGGAGGACAGGCAGATAAAGACAGCTGTGAGTGTGAATTTTGGAAGATTAGTATTTTAAAAGACTCATCTTAGACATATTCAATCTTTATTGCACCAAACTAGGAATTCTGAAGGTTTTTGAAGGAAATGACATATTGTTCTCTGATTTCTCAGTATAAATGGCTAGTCCATGTTGTTCACAGGACAGAAAAAAAAAAAAACAATTAAGATACCTTAAATAATACTGCAGAGGGAAAAGGACTCTGAGAACCTGCTGTTGCTGTTTTATACTCTAATGCAAGGGAGGGCTGGTCAGTGAGTGAGAGGAAAAGCAGAGGTGGGTGGGGACATACCTCTTCCATGGCGTTGATGAGGCTCTGGGTAGACTTGTTCATCTCTGCAGCTGGAGGCATCCCGCTCCCAGGAGTGAAAAAGGCTGTGCTGGGTCCTGGGTGACCGTTGGCTTCCACGGTATAGCTGGCCTTCATAGGGCAACACGTTTGGTTGTGTAAAATGAAATAAACCACAAAAACATAAAGTCCCTATAAAAAGGAGAAAAGAAACCCATTAGTATGTCAAAGGCAGTCTGGCCAGAGTGCCTGAAGCATTAACACAGAGCTGAGTCTATCTGACCATCTTCAAGAGGCTCCAGCCTTACCCCAACTGAGGAGCGAGGAAACAGAGCACGCCAGCAGTCAGCTAAGAGGTCACTGCAAATTCCAAGTCACAAAATGCTCATCGATGCTGCTTTGGAAGAGTGGCCTCTCACGAATCATTTATTTTCCTTAATATAAAAGTAGCTCTGAATGTACCTTACTAACACATGAGAACAAATTATAGGAATTCACTAATGGGCTATATACATCTTGCTCTAGAAAGCAAACGTCTTGTCCGCTGAAAAGTGACCATTTTTGTTCATCTATCTGCGTGCGTGTTTCGGCAGCGGAGGCAGTCCACTCCTTCTATGTGTGTCCGGAAAGAGGCCTTCACTGCCACTTGGCGCCCTGTGTCCGTCTCACCTCCTTATCTTATTGGAGCCAAATCAGTGCATAGGGACGCCGGCTTGCCTAACGTGTAACATTCAGTGCGTCTCCACAAACGTTACAACAACAGAGCAATCTCGTGCATTCTCAAAGGCTGCTAGCCCTTCAGATTCCTCAGCAACATACTCAAACTCCTGGTAATCACTCTGCTTCCGTCACAGGGAGGGACTCCGCCTTTCGTTTGTGTTCTTTAAAACTCCTTTTCTCTTATGCTCTGCGCACGTGCCTCCTCTGTGTGACCACTCCTCAAAGCCTGCGGGTTCTAACTGCTGCATTTAGACAATGTAATACTTTAAATTGGTGCCTTTTGTGTTTCTTTGGGTGTTTAAAAACCTAAATGCAAATAATCTTATAATTTTTCCCTTTTGCCTTTTTTAAATTTCAATAATTTATTCAGAATTACATCCTGATTGTGATCCCCTCACTTGTATCTTCCCGCTTCCCCCCTTCCCCTAGACCTGCCACAGAAGGGGACCTCCTCACCCACCATATGGTCACAGCCTATCAGGTCTCTTCTTGGTAGTCTGCTTATCCTTCCTCTGAGTGCCACCAGGCCTCCCCAGCAAGGGGAAGTGGTCAGACAGGGGCCACTAGAGTTCATGTCAGAGTCAGTCCCCACTCTCCACACAACTGTGGAGAATGAACTGTCCATTGGTTAGATCTGAATGGGGGGGGGCGTCTAGGTTTACTGCATGCATTGTCCTTGGTTGGTACAGTAGTTTGTGCAGGCACCCCTGGGTCCAACCCTGCCAGCCCTGATGGCCTTCTTGTAGGTTTCCAGGATTAATCCACAAAGATGAAAATAAAGACACCCAGCTAATTAAAGAATAGAACTGCCATCAGTATTTCTCCAGAAAAGTAAATAAGTGTCAGCATTTTGTGAAATTTGTGCTTGCCGTGGCTCCTAATCTTTCTAGAGTATTTAAGCAATATAAACTTTGCAAGCCCAAACTGTCTACATATAGGTATAAATAGCAAGCTGCTCCTTAGGGACCACTATGGCGCAGCACTCACAAGCAAGTTTTACCTGTGTGAACTGAGAGGACAGTGTGCACGGCAGCATTGGACCTCTTGCTGTCTTGAGAGCACTGTTTGAGTCAAGCCTGCTCTCGTTCTGCTGGGATGATACGGTCTCACTTGGCCTCCATAATTAAGAGCATGTTTACAAAGCAGTGGTGTGCGTTTGCATAATAAACATTTAAAAAGTGAGTAATTGCTGTAATGACCATATAAGAGCAATCAGAAACCTCCATTTCCTCTTGAATTGGGCTTGTTGGTTCTTTGGAGAGAACGTTAATATTCCAAATTCTGTAGGCTTGGTAAAGTGGTTTCAAGATACTGTACACATTAGTAGAAACAAAATCTTCCTGAAAACACTCATGTTCATCCAACATTTTTTTCTCAACCAACTAACTTTTCACATGACTGTGACCTAATTACATTGGCCGCGGCAATAGACAAAACAGGAAAAAAAAATTAAAGTGTCAGCCTGAAAAATTGTACAAACGTTACTGATTTATTTCAGGGTCACTGTAAGTGGTGAGATGTGACCGGTTAAAAGCTGGATAAGGAAACAAACCCCATGCTTTAAAACTCATCTCTAAGGACCATCTGTTAAAGCTGTGCAGTTTCTCTCCTGTTTGTTTTCATATCCAGCCTTTCGTGCGCCAGGAAACTCTCTGCCTGCAGAACAGGACTGCATTCAAAAACTGCATTTTTTTTCTCTTCTTAAAAGCATAGAAGTATATAGTAAATATTTTGAGACTTTTAGATGTGCCCTAGGAAACACAAGGGTGGTTAAAATAAAAAGGAAAGAATGTTTAAATGCAGATTATGTTTAAATGACTCTGGCTTGGTCTAGGCCAAGCTGTGCAAATACAGAAGAGGGGCCTCTATTATCCAAAGTACTCAGCTGTGGAGGTTTGTGACCTCAGAGTGAAAACATGGTCCCCTTCCAAGCACTACACGCGATGCATGCGAGCGCCCTGCTACAGGGCTGTGTGGAGCAATTTCAGCATAATGCCTAGACTCTCGGCTTGCAGAGTGTTGCCTGTTCACTGTGTACACTGCCGGGCACTGAGATTCAAGGATGAGCCATGTGGGCTTCCTGCTCTCTAACTGCGCATCCGCCAAGCATCGAGTTCGCAAGCATCAGCTATCTGTACTTCCTGTCAGTTACAGGTGGCACGTTTACAGGGAAGCTAATTCTGTCTGTGACTTGTCTTATTTTGATGGTCCTCCTTATAATTATGAAAATGCTTTTAAAAGTCTAATTGATTTATAGCTGGATTGACTGTAAAATTAGGATCCACTCTATTTGTTTTGATATAAAACTTATTAGGTAATATTCAGTGAGCCACAAACGAAATCATGTAGTCTAAAGGACTATACGTGCTCATAACTCCAGTTTGAAAGATTTATTTATTCATATGTGCCTACATGAATTTCTTTCTTTTTTTCCTTTCTTTCTTAATTATTTATTTGTTTGTTTTGTTTTGCTTTTTTGGAGACAGGGTTTCTCTATGTTATCTTGGCTGTCCTGGACTCGCTTTGTAGACCAGGCTGCCCTCGAACTCATAGCGATCCGGCTGCCTTTGCCTCCCGAGTGCTGGGATTAAAGGCGCGCGCCACCATGCCCGGCTACATGAATTTCTTTGCATCGCATGCATGCAGGAACCCGCAAAGTCTAAAAGAGGGTGTTGTATCTCTTGGAACTAGAGTCTCGGGGTTTTTGAGTTGCCATGTGGGTCGCGGGGAGCAAACCAACATTCTCCTCAAAAGCAGGGCATGCTTTTAACCACCGGGACAGCTCCCACATTAAAGAGTATAACGAGCGGAGGGTTTCAGCTGTTCCCGCCATGATTTCTGCTAGTCCCTCGCTTCCAGTTCACAAGTTCAACAAGAAGTGGCAAGAAAGAACTGGCTAGAACAGGAAGGCGAAGTGTGGTTGGGCTGGGTTGGACACTCATCCGAAACCTTCCTCCAGTTTCTTCAAGGCTTAAAGGCCAAGGGACATTTGGGGTTTCCACGTGAAGCCATGCCACGCCCCTGCCTTCGGAGATGGGGCGGGGCGAGGTGACACCCACCGTCAGAATTAAGCCTTCTTAAGCGCATACATTTGGCAATGTAAAGAAATCTGTTCAATTGCGAGTTCTTAGAATGTAAGAGGAAATGCTCAGCTCTCTCACGTGTTGTTTGTTTGTTTATAATCTAGTCTCTGACTCGGAAGAGGAGCTCAATTGGGCTGTGTACGGAGGCTGGCCTTCTTCCTGGGAGAAGGAGCACACAGTCGGGTCTGGTCCTGCTCTCCCCTGGTGGGTGTCTCTTGGGAGCTGCAGCTTTGTGCTAAGCTTCCTGTCTCCTGTTGTTCTGCTGGGGCTAAACTTGCAGCTCCTTGCTGTTTCTTTCTGTGGCTACATCTCATCTCCCTAAAGGTTTTTTTGCTTCCCCCTCTCCCCTGAGCGGATCCAGTAAGCCACCGTGATTCCTTCTTTCTGGTTTGGCGCTGCTGTAGGGCTTTGACCTGTTGCATTTTTAATCACCAGTCCCTTGGCTGCAAAAAAAGATAGGCCAGTGACAAAACTGGAGGGACAAATACAAGGTTTCTGCATCTACTTTTTTTTTTTTTTTTTTTTTAAGGAATGAGGGAAGTAGGAAGCTCATCTTTAATTCCTTCATTTTAAAGTTCTTTTTACATTTAGAGTTGATTATCTTACTATTTACATTTTAAATAAGATTTCTAGTTATCCTAACACTGGGGAAGCAGAGGCAGGCAGATCTCTGTGAGTTCCAGGCCACCCTGGTCTACAAAGCAAGTCCAAGACAGCCAAGGCTACACAGAGAAGCCCTGTCTCGAAAAACAAAGCAAAACAACACCACCCTGTAGTTTAATCTGTACATCACATAGAGAACAGAAACATATGAGGTCATTCTGAGGCCTGCTGATTGGTCAGTGTAACAGCTTCTTAGACGTTTGGAGGACAATTATTACTCAAACACTTCTTACAATATTACCTTCTGCCATAACGCCCTCTAGTTAAGGGACTTTCAGTGCAGTGAAGAGGCCAGTTGGCTCCAGGCATGTCTAGGGCTCTGGTCAATGGAAGGCTTGGACTTCAGAGGTCTAGACAAGTCTCTGCCTTAAACTAAACACTTGCTAGGCTAACAGTGTGTAAGTCCCGAGGAGACCGATTCTTCCTTTATCCCAACAGGATTTCTGTCTCTAATTTCAGAGTATGTTTCTCTGTGTGTCACAGATGGAGGACCATTTTGTCAGCGTCCTCACTGTGATAAAGAGTCTTGTTTTTTTTTGTTTTGTTTTGTTTTGTTTTTTTCGAGACAGGGTTTCTCTGTGTAGCCTTGGCTGTCCTGGACTCACTTTGTAGACCAGGCTGGCCTCAAACTCACAGCGATCCGCCTGCCTCTGCCTCTGGAGTGCTGGGACTTAAGGCGTGTGCCACCACGCCCAGCTCATGAGTCCAAACGTAACTACTAGGCCAGGGTTCAGGGTTCAGTAAACTCTTCTGCAGGTGAGACACATCCACGCTGTAGCCTTCCTCTCAAGTGCTCATTTACAGTAACTTCGTGCCTGAGCTGCGCCCCCCCCCCCCCCCCGTTTACATTGTGGTGTTGTCGAGTGCCAAAGCTTGGAGCCCAAATCGTCATGAGGCTTCTTACAAGGAGCAGAGAGAGAGAGAGAGAGAGAGAGAGAGAGAGAGAGAGAGAGAGAGAGAGAGAGAGAGAGAGAGAGAGAGAAACTATATTACATGTTCTTAGAGTCACAAGAACACAAACGGCCAATGCTACAAAGCCTGGGAGTCCTGGGTTGGAACAGTTTCCAGAATGCAAATTAAACTGGGTGGTGGGACAGAGGGGTGGGTGGGTACCAATTGCTGAGCTGGAACTCAGGTGCAGTCAGGAGTTGGAATCTGGGAAGGAAAGTAAAAGTGTTTTTGTGTGTATGTGTTTGTAAGGAAAGGACTGCAGCGAGCGGTAAGTGAGAGGGACATTTCGTTTTCTCCAGGGACCTGCCCCTTGACAGGCCCAATCCCAAGTGGTCATTCCTAAACACATATACATAGGAGCAGCGAGCGCTAAAGGGCTCAGCAGGTTCTCTTTCTTTCTTTTTTCTTTATTTTATTATGTATACAACATTCTGCCTGAGTGTATGCCTGCTCACCAGAAGAGGGCATCCGATCCCAGTATATATGGCTGTGAGCCACCATGTGGTAGCTGGGAATTGAACTCAGGATCTCTGGAAGAGCGGACAGTGCTCTTAACCTCTGAGCCATCTCTCCAGCCTGGCAGGTTGTATTTCCAATAGTGAATTTTAGTGAGACTGCGAAGGACACTGGGAGGAGTTGGAGAAGGAGAGGTAGAAGATGAAAATATAGTACGTGGGTATAACAATTTCAATTTGTTATCCCCTCAAGGCCTGTGTTCTTAACTAAAGAGAGACAGAAAAGGAGTGGAAGCTGAGGGGAGGGCAGGAAGACAGGGGGACTGGGAGGAGGAGAGGGAGGGAAACCTGTAATCAGGATATATTGTATGAAAAAAAGAATTTAATAAATAAAAAAAAATTAAAAATTATGAAATTCTAAGTTGTACCTGTGGCCATTCAAATTTTTGATATATGCACTTTTAATTAACTATGATGATGCTGATGATGATGAAATTTTCTTTTGGGACAGGGTTTCTCTGTGTAGTTGTAAACTCACTCTGTAGACCAGGCTGGCCTTGAACTTAGAGACCCTCCTGCCTCTGCCTCCTGAGTGCTGGGATTAAGGACATGCACCACCATTGCCTGGCTTATTAACATTTACTAATCTACAAATTACTGGATTTC
>NW_026131898.1:0-49890 GCF_903995435.1 Acomys russatus
TTGTATAACTGAAATATGTAATAATGAATTCCACAATAATCAGCTGGTGGCCCCCATTCCTTTACCAGTGATTTCTACAAGGTTAGACAAAAAAATCTCAGCATTTTGCCCATACCAAAGAGCTCCATGGAGTCAAACTTACCATATCTCCCACTTGAAGTAAAGTTGCCTTGTGTTCATTGTATCCTGGAAACTCTAGAATGCGCACCGTTTATGAGAATGCATGAGAACATAATAGCCAAGGACTATGATTGGTCCTTAGAGGCAATATTGTAATTGGTCAAAACACATGTTTTAATGATTGTGGTTACTGTTAAGAGCAAGGCTGTGATTGGTCTGAAACAGTAACTTCGATGAATATGATTGGTTCTGAGAGTGAGTGTTGTCATTTGTTCAAATATAATCCTTATTGAATGTGATTGATGATTAGTGGCTAGGCTGTGATTTGTCTAAATTGAATTTCCAAAGACTGTGAATGGTTCAACAAGGCTTAGCAGTTGTACTCTATTAGTACATATGGAGATATTCAGCAGTTGCTGTGTTTCTATTTTGATTTTCTAATCTATCTATATTGGTTCATGTTATATTTCGACTATTTTCATTTTATGAAATGTTTTTACTACATGTGTGAATACCAAGAGAACAGACATCCTATATGCCTGAGTGTGAGTGCCTGCCAGTGTCTGTCTCTTTCCATTTCATCTAGTGAATAGAATCTAATAGGGGTCTGGGTTCATTTGCCTGCCTGTTTCTCTGCCACCTGCCTCTAGTGGCCAGAGCATCTGTTTGCCTGAGTGTCAGTGCCTGTCATTTTCTCTCTTGCTGCCCATATTAGAAAGGGGCATTTATGTACAGTGTGTGTGTTTTCCAACCTGTCTCTCTCATAGGCTTCTAAGATATAAAGCATTTTAGGGATAGAATGTTTGTGTGTGCATGAGTTTCTCTCCTTTCATCTAGGTGAAAATCGCTCCAATGTATATCAGTAGTATGTCAGACTATATCTCATTGCTATCCCTCTATGGGACAAGGGTAACTCTAAACCTGAGTGTTTTTTTTTCTGCCAGTGTCTCTCTCATCAGCGCCTAGGCAACAAAGTCTTAGGGGACAGTCTATGTGTGCCTGCGTGTTTTTTCTTTTCCCTTATTGTAGGGGACAATGGTATCTCTGGACATAATGTGAGTGTCACCCTGTTTCTTTCTCACTTGCCACTTTGGGACATAGGAGTCTATATTTTTGAGTGTGTGTTCCTCCCTGTGTCACTCTCTCACCTTCCTCTAGAGGATGAAGTCATTGAGGGCATGACTATTTACCTACCTGTTTCTCTCTCCCATGATCTTATGGGATATGGGAATTTATTGTCCAGTATCAGTGCCTTCGTGTGTCTCCCTCAGTTTCTATAACAGCCAAGGGTATATTTGTGCCTAAGGATATTGCTTGCCTGTGACCCTCACCTGTCACTAGGGACAAGGTAATCAATGTTTCTGAGTGTTTATGACAACTTTTGTCTTCTTCAACGACTTCTAACCTACCTGTGCAACCGTGGACCTCTTGGATTATTTTCTTTTCTCTCTCCCCTGCCTATAGGCATGAAAGGTCAACTCTGTTGCAGAGTGTGAGCCTGCCTGTGTCTCTTTATACACTTCTCCAGAGGAAACTCAACAATGATTCTGATTGTGTGTGTGCCTATCTGTTTTTCTAGGAAACATTTCCATAGGCAACAAGACATATATGAGTATGAATTTGTTAACCTACCTTTATCTCTCTCACCTGGATCTATGGGACAAGGACACCAATGGCCCTGTTGTATGTGTCTACCTGTGCCTCTCTCATGCTTCTAGTGTATAGGGGAATCTACGGGCCTGAATTTGTGTGCCTCACCTTGTCTCTCCTCTTTAATTCTATGGACCACGGTAATCTCTCCTCCTGCATAAATGTGCCTTTTATGTCTCATTCCCGTACCTCTAGCGACTAGGTGAATATAGGCGAGTGTGTGTGTCTGTGTGTGTGTGTGTGTCTGTCTGTCTGTATTCCTCTCTCCTCTGCCTATGTGGGACAAAGCCTCTTATGTGCCTGTGGGTAAGCTTTCTTGTGCCTCTTGATCATTCCTACAGATATAAAATGGCACCAATGGGCCTGAGTTTGTGTTCCCTGCCTGTGTAACTCTCTCCATTTTCTCTAGGGGACCAGGCTATCAATGATCCTGAATGTGATTGTGTGCCTGTGTCTCTCTCGCAGTTCCCTCTAGGTTAAAAGAGAATTGATTGTACGTAGTGTGTGTGCCTTCCTATGTCTCCTGCACCTGCCTTTGGGTGATAAGTGCATGCATGTGCCTGGGTGTGTCTACCTGCCTGTGTATTACTTTTCCATGCTTCTAGGGGACAAGTAAATCTTTTGGCATGAGAGTTGTTTCCTGCCTGCATCTATCAACCTGTCACTTAGGGAAATTGTCATTGTGGGTCTGATTGTGTGTTCCTAACTGGGTCTCGTTCCTCTCACTCTAGGAGACAAGGGCATCTATGTGTATCAGTGTCTGTTTTGACTTTGTCAGTCCTTCAGTTACATTTATCGGACAAGGTCATTTGTGAGCAAGTGAAGAAGAGATCATTTGGTTAACTCTCTCCTCCCTTTAGTGAAGGATATAGCATCTGTGCGCCTGTGTTTGAGTGCCTGTCTGTGACTCTATCACCTGCCTTGAGAGGACAAGGGCATCTTTGCATCTGAGTGTGTTTGCCCACCAGTCCCTCTCACATGCTTCTGGCATATGAGGACATCTATGGACCTCAGGGTGTGTGACTGCCTGTATCTCCCTCACCTGCTTATTGGAGGAAAAGTCATGTTTATGGCTAAGAGTGTGTTCTGGCCTATGTATGTCTCTTCCTTCTCCCTAGGGAACAAGGGTATCTATGGGTCCGAATGAGTGTCCCTCACTTTGTCTATTTATCATCTATGTCAAGGTACCACAGCATCCATGGGTCTGAATGTGAGTGCCTACCAGGGTCTCTCTCTCATATGCTTATATGAGACAATTAAACCTATGCATCTCAGTGTATGTGAGGGTGTCATCCTGTGTCCCAATCTCCCATGACTATAGAAGAGAATAGATTCTTTTTCTCTGTGTGTATGTGTGCCTTAATGTGTTTCTCACAGTTGTTTCGAGAGAACAAAGGTATCTTGAATCTTAGTGGAAGTGCCTGCCTGTGTCTCTCTTTCTACTGCTTCTAGGACACTGAATAATCAATTCAGTTCAGTGTTTTTGCCTGCCACAATCTCTCACCTGCTTCTAGAGCAAAATAGTATCTATGTGCTTATGAGTGCATACCTCCATATGTCTCTCCTCACTGACTATATTTTTTAACGTCATACTAGGGCGAGAGTGTGAGTGCCTGGTAGTGTGTTTCTCCTTTTCATCCCAGCGAGATGGGCATTGATGTGCCTGATTGTTTATGCCTGTTTGTATATTTTTTCTGTGCCTCTAGGTGACATGCTTAAATATGGGCCTGACTGTTAATTCTAGCCTGTTTTTGTCTCTTACGTTCATTTAGGGAAACAGGTCATATATCCATGAGTGTGTGTAGCTTTCCAGGTGCCTCTCTTGACTTTAGGGGGAAAGACAATAAGTCTGCCTGAATTTTTGTGTCTGCTTGTGGCCTTGCCCCAACTAGTATGGGAAAAGGGCATCTATGGACCGGAGTGTGTGTGCCAAGCTCTGTCTCTCTCTCTTTATGCTATCATACAAAGGCATTTTTGGACCTCAGGTTTTGTGCCCGAGTGTGTCCCCCTCATCGGCTTATACTGTGAAAAGTCAACTATTTTACTGGAAAAGAGTAACTTATTCTGTATCTCTCTTTCCTGCCAATCGTGAACATACTTATCTATGGTCTTGGAAAAGAGTTCAGTCCTTTGTCTTCCACATCTCGCAAGAGGACAAGAGCATCCTTGAGCGTGAGTATATAAGCCTACCTTTATCTCTTCCATATGTTTGTATGGGACAAGTGGATCTCTGTTTCTGGCTGAATGTGTGTGTTCCTACCAGATTCCCTCTTTCTCCTGACTATAGAGGACAAGTACATATATAGACCTGAGTGTGAGTGCCTGCATTTGTCTCTTTCCTAAATGCTTCGAGGGCTAAAAGACATCTATGTCCTTGAGTGTGTGTGACTGCTTATTTGTCTCTCACCTACCTCAGGTGGACATGGAAAATCTTCAACGTGCCTGTGTGTGCTTACCTGTGTTTCTGTCTCTTTGTTCTAGCAGACAAGGACATCTATTTCTTGGGAATGTGTGCTTGTCTTTGTTTCTTTTGTCACTTGGGCACAGGCATTTTTGGTTCTGAGAATGTGTGCTACCCTGCAACTCTCTAACCCCGTTCAATCATACAAGCACAAATTTGGTCCTCAGTTTGTGTGACTACCTTCCCGTCTCTCACCTTCTCATTAAGAAAAAGTCATCAATATTGCGGAGAATGTTTGCCAGCCAATGTTTCTCTCTTCCTTTCCTCCAGAGGAAAAGCACAAATATGAGCCCTAGCATGTGTCCCTGCCTTTATCTTTCTGTCAAATATATCCAGGTAAAAATAATGTCCTTGGGCCTGACTGAGTGTGCATGCTTGTGTCTCCCTCACATGTTTATATGGACAACTGAATCTATGGGTCTATATTAATGTGTGGGTGACTGCCTGAGTCCCTCTCTGCACTGACTTTACAGAGAAAGGGCATCTCTATGCGTGAATGTGTGTTCTAGATGTATCTCTCCATTTTTCCTGGATCTTTGGACAAAGGCTTCTATGCACCTACTTTTTTTTATCTGCTTGTGTCTCTCTTTTCTTCCTCTAGGTGAAAAGGGCATAAAGGTGTCTGAGGGTGTGAGCCCGGGTGAATCAAACTTCTGGACCTCCGAGTGAAAATGCCATCTATGAGCGTTTTTTTATGCTGGCCTTTTTCTCCTATATGCCTCTAGGAGACAAGGATGTCTTTGTGACTTAGCAGTGTGTGTCTGCATGTGTCTCTCTCAGCTGCCAATCGCTAAAAATATATTTGTAACTGAATATGTGTGCCTGCCTGTTTCTATCAATCCCATGAACTAGGAAAGGGTATCTATGCTTCTGAGTGTTTGTTTCTGACTGTGGTTCTCATATACAAGTAGGGCCCAAGGCATCTATGGGCTGGATGTGAGTTTCTGTTTTGGGCTCTCTCTTAACATTGTAGGGGATAAGGGCATCGATTGGCAAGGTTCTGTGCAAGCTTGTGCCTCTCTTTCATGATCTTGGAGACAAGCGTTTTATTGTATCTGACTGAGTTCCTGCCTGTGTCACTCTCTATCTTCCTGTTTGGGACAAATGCTTCTTTGCACCTGAGTATTAGAGTCTGGCAGTGTCTCTTTCTGCCCTTCTTCAAAGAGGCAGGGGCATATATGGGCCTGCTTTTATTTGTCTGCCACGGTATCTCTGCTTGTACTGTCCTTGGAGGATGCCATGCTTTCAGCAGGATCTCAGGCCCATATCTGCCCGTCATAATCTTCTTCTTGTATGTTTCCAGGACCATCTCGATGCCTCCATTTCCCCATTCTCCCATGCTTCTCTCAACTAAAGTCCCAATTGTATGTCTTCCTCTCCGACCCACCTTTCTGTTAAGTAAAGTGTTTCACAGCAAAATACACTTGGGCTAGTGTCTCAATATAAGTGAATATATACCATTTATAACTTTTTGTCTTGGTCAACTCACACATTATGAAAATTTCTAGTTCATTCCATGAGTCCACAAATTTGGGGAATATAATGTTTTTTAAAATTATTTTAAATTTTATTTTATTAATTTATTCATATTACATCTCAAAGTTATCCCCTCCCTTTTATCCTGCAATTCCTCTTTTCCTCTCATTTTCCCTTTACCCCCCTAACCTATGATTCTGACTGAGGGCGACTTCCTCCCCCTGTATATGCTCATAGGGTATCAAGTCTCTTCATAGTAGCCTGGTATCCTTCTTCTGAGTGCCACAAGTTTCACCATTCAGGGATGTGTTCAAATATGAGGCACCAGAGTACATGGGAATTTCAAACTCTACTCTTCACTTAAATGTGTCGAAGTCTTGTCTATTGGGTAGATCTAGGTTGGGGTGTGAAGTTTATGGCCTGTATTGTCCTTGGCTGTTGCCATAGTTTGCGTGGGACCCTAGGGCTCAAATCTGCATATCATAATGTTCGTCTTGTAGGTTAATAGGATCTTCTGGAACCTTCAAATTTACCATTCTCTCATGCATCTCACATCTAAAGTCCCAATATGATGTCCTCCCTTATGTCCCAGTTTCCTGGTTAGTGAAGACGTTCATGGAACATGCCCCTTGGCCTAGGAGCAGATATAAGGGAGTAAATACCATTTATTTCTTTCTGCTTTTGAGTTAACTCACTCATTATGATGAATTCTATTTCAATCTTTTTGTCCCCAAATTTCGGGAAATCCTTGTTTTTAAAGCTGAGTAGTATTCCATAGTGTAAATGTACCATAGTTTCTTTATCCATTCTCCTACTGAGGGACTCGGAGGCTGTTTTCATGTTCTGGCTGTTATGAATAAGGCTGCTATGTACATGGTTGAGCAAATTTTCTTGATGTGGTCAGGATCATCTTCTGGGTATATTCCAAGGAGTGGAATACCTGAGTCTTGCAGAAGGCCTTTTCCCAGTTACTGATACTGCAGCAGATAGAGTTCTAAAGTGACTGTACTAGTTTGCATTCCCACAAGCAATGAAAGAGTGTTCTGCTCTCTCCTCATCCTTTCTAATATGTGGTGTCCCTTGACCTTTTGATCTCAGCCACTCTGATGGTTGTAAGATGGATCTAAAAGCTTTTTTGATTTGCTTTTCCTTGATGACTAGTTAGGTTGAGCATTTCTTTAAGTGTTTCTCAACCATTTGGTATTCCTCTGTTGAGAATTCTCTGTTTAGTTCCAAGCCACGTTTCTCAATTGGGTTATTTGGTTTTTGGTGTATAATTTTTTGAGGACTTTATATATTTTGGATTTTAGACCGTTGTTAGTTGTAGGGTTGGGGAAGAGCTTTTTCCAGTCTGTGTGCTGTCGCTTGTTTTTTTTTTTTTTTTTTGTGACAGTTTCTCCTGCCTTACACAAGATTCTCAGCCTCATGAGGTCCCATTTATTAATTGTTGACCTTAAGGCCTGTGTTGTTCGTTTTCTGTTCAGGAAATTGTCTCCTGTGCCAATGTGCTTCAGGCTCTTCCCTACTTTTTCTTCTATCTTACTTAGTGTTTCTTATTAATTTTCAGGTCTTTGAACCACTTCGACTTAAGTTTTGTGCAAGGTGACAAATGTGGGTCCAGTTGCATTTTTTAACACATAGACATCCAGTTAGACCATCACAATTTGTTGAAGATGCTATCCTTTTTCCATTGAATGAATTTGTCCTCTTTGTCAAAAATCAAGTGACCATATTTGTTTGGATTCATATCTTGGTCTTTGATTCGATTTTACTGATCAACCAGCCTGTTTCTGTGTTAGTACCATGCTCTTTAAATTACTGTTGCTTTATAGTACAGCTTTAGATCAGGAATGCTGTATGTTTCCACTGGATGATCTTTTATTGTACAAGATTGTTGTAGCTATTCTGGTTTTTGGTTAAGAGTTGAAATTTCAATGTCTTTTTAAAAATGTATAGTTAATTTGATAGGGATTGAAATGAATCTGTAGATTGGTTTTGGTAGGACAGGTATTTTTATTATATTAATTCTCCTGATCCATGAGCACATAAGATCATTTTATACTAATCTCATCTTAAATGTCTTTCTTTAGATTTATGAAATATTTTTCAAACAAGTCCTTCACTTGCTTGGTTAGAGTAACTCCAACATATTTTATATTGCTTGTGGTTAATGAGAAGGGTGTTGTTTTCCTAAGTTCTTCCTCTGCAAGCTTGTCATTTGTGTATAGGAGAGCTACAGACTTTTTTAATTAATTTTGTATCCAGTCAATTGGTTGGAAGTGTTTATCAGATGTGGTAGTTCTCTGGTGTAATTTTGAGGATCAACTATGTAGACTACCATTTCACCTTGATATAGGGATAATTTGACCTCCTTGTTTTCCATTTGGATGCCCTATATCTCCTGTTGTTTTCTTATTGCTCAGGCTAGAGTAGTATATTGAAGAGATACGGAGAGCGTGGAAAGCCTTGCCTTGTTCCTGATTTTAATGGAATTTCTTTGAGTATCTCACCATTTAATTAGATTTTGGCTATTAGCTTGTTATATATAGCCTTTAGTATGGTGAGGAACATGCCTTGTATCCTTGATCTCTTCAAAACTTAAAAACAGGAATGGGTTTTCTATTTTATCAAATGCTTTCTCTGCATCTAAGTAGATTATAATGTGTTTTTTTTATTTTCAATTTTTTATATGGTGGATTACATTGACAGATTTACATATATTAAACCATCCCTGCATGCCTGGAATGAAGCCAACCTTGCCATGTTGAATGATATCTTTGATGTGTTCTTGTATTCGTTTTGCAAGTATTTTATTGATTATTTTTTCATCAATGTTCATAAGAGAAAATTGGTCTGAAATTCTCTTTATTTGTTGATTGTTTATGAGGTTTAGGTATCAATGTGGGTATGGCTTCATAGAATGAAATTGGTAATATTCATCCATTTCTATCTTTTGGAGTAGCTTGAACAGTATTGGTATTAATGCCCCCTTGAAGGTCTGGTAGAATTCTGCACTGAATCCAGCTGGCCATGGCCTTTTTTGGTTGGGAGACTATCAAGGATTACTTATTTTGCTGTAGGGAGATTGGCACTAATTAGCATGTTTATCTTTTCTTCCCTCAATTATGGTAAGTGAAATTGATAAAGAAAATTGTCCATTTCCCTTAGATTTTCCAATTTTGTAGTATATATGCCTTCGAAGCAGGATCTTATGATTCTTTTTATTTCTCAGTGTCTGTTGTTATGTCTCCCGTTTCATTTCTGATTTTGTTGATGTGGAAACTATCTCCCTCCCTTTTAGTTACTTTACCTAAAGGTTTGTCTATCTTGTTGGTTTTCTCAAAGACCCAGGTCCTGTTTTGTTGATTCTTTGGACTGTTTTTTTTTTTTTTTGTTTTTGTTTTTCGAGACAGGGTTTCTCTGTGTAGCCTTGGCCATCTTGGACTCACTTTGTAGACCAGGCTGGCCTCGAACTCACAGCGAACCGCCTGCCTCTGCCTCCCGAGTGCTGGGATTAAAGGCGTGCGCCAACAGGTCCGGCTCCTTTGGACTGTTTTTTTTTTTTTAGTTTCTAGTTTGTTAATTTCTGCCCAGAGTTTGATTTTTTCCAGATGTCTACTCCTTTTGGGTGTTTCTGCTTCTTTTTTTTTAGGGTTTCCAGTTGTGTTGTTAAGATGCTTATGTGTGATGTTTCCAATTTCTTTTTAAACGCACTTAGTAGTATGAATTTTCCACTTAGCAGTACTTTCAATGTATCCCACAAATTTGGGGAGGTTATTCCTTCATTTTCTTTAAGTTTCAGGAAGTCCTTGATTGCTTTCTTTATTTCATTCCTATCATTCTGGAAATGATTGCTAGGGTCGCAGTGGAAAACAAAAATTTAAACTTACAGGTTGAACCAATTGGAAAAAAATGTGACATTGGTAAAAGGGAAAAACGTAGTAACTTAGAGTGAGTGTTTGCTATTCATGCTCTACTTTGTCCCAAAGACCAGGTGATCTGAACAACAGCAATTTGAAGGGTTCAGATAGAAACTGAATCTTGGAGAGTCTAAAACCAAAGGTCTTTAGAGAAATGTGTACCCATGGAAGAATCCTTCAATGTCACACAATCACCATACTCTTTCCCAATAACTGTAAAACACGTTCCTTCTCAAAATGGTGATGAGGGTTATGATGAAATGGCATAGTCTCCAATAGAAGATATACTAGATTTAATACATTTTAAGGACTCTATCATCAGGTATGGAATAAATTTCACTTATATTAAGCAAAGGATGAATAACTGGGCTACTCAATTTTGATTGTTACCCATGATTGGAAAAGGTGGATTTCAGCATTACTACAAGCTGATCAACATTAGCAATGCTTTTCATGGTGACAAAAGGAGGCAGAGAGAAGAAACCACAGAAATAGTAGGGACATAAAAATTAATATAGAACAATTGCAAGGTAATGATGGTTGGCTGACTTAAGACAACCAGTCAAATATGATGAGACTATGATTTAACAGAATTTTACTACAGTCTTAGAGCTTGGGTCATGGTGGAGGACCAAAGTTAGATAACTGTCCCATTTCCTAAGATATTTCAATGGACTCGGGAATAACAGAATTTCTGGAGAAATTAGAATAGTACTAGAATGAGCAATAGCAGATACTGACAACACACAGGCACTGAAACTCATTATAGCATATGAGAAGTTTAACATAAAATTAAAGTGGTCAATGAGATGCTTAAAGGAAAGAGGAGCTCCATTATACGAAAGGGTATAAGAAATTGTAAATATTGCTTTTTCCAGATCATTAAATTATATGGTAGGCCATGCATTACACAGAGATTAGACAGAGATATTATAACACATGGAACTTTAATTGTGGGAGAATTGGTCATTTTCAAAGAAAGTGTAAGGCTACCGATTTCTGACTTCAGAATAAAGGATGTACTCAATTTGTGGAACCATTGGACTAGGAATTGTCAATTTAAAAGAGATGTGCAATGTAACATCTTAATGGGGATAAATGGCAGAAGGGACCCTTGAGCTCCAGTCCCCATGAAAAATACCCTCAAGATATCCATGGCCAATCCAGAAGTATTGAAATCTCATGAAAATTGGAATTAGATATTACTGATCTAATCCATGCAATTGAGGGCAGCACAGCCTTGAATATGGCCTCAACTCTATTACATTACCTCCACAGTTTGAATGTTACAAAAGCAATACTCTTGTTTAAGGCCTTTGCTTCCAGGGACAGTGGAACTCATTGTAGGAAGAAGTAGTTTGATTTCCCAGGGTCTTTTTATGCATCCCATCATTATAGATGGTGATAGAAAAGAGGAAATAAAAAGCATGGCATGTGTAAAAATGGAATTGCAAATTACTTTAGCAGACAGATTTAGTCAGCAATGATTGTTTGTTCCATTATGCACAAAGCTACTCTGATAGAATGAGCAGCTGCATTTGGAAGTAGGGGGAAACATGTGTTTCAGCAAACAATAGTAAAAGATCGGAGATCTACATTAATAATACAAGTGAATGGTGTTCAATACAAGGTGTTTTCTACACCAGTGCTATTATGATTATTATTTCAAACAAGTATTTGAATCTAAAATTGGACACTAAAAAGAAAATTAGGAAATTACAAATTGGTGAAATATTGAAAAGTAAAAAAAGCATACAGTAGTTTAAGTGTTTGGCACCAGAAGGGCAGCCAGGGAATCTCAGACATTTTATGGCTGTCATGCACACCAATCTTTTGGAAGGGATCTCCTACAACAATGGGGTAATATGATTAATATTCCTGTGATTACAGAGACAAACAATGATGAAGCTAAGGTTAAAATCGTTCATGCCTCTAGAAGGAAAATTACAATGAATAACAGTAGCTACTGCAAGTTGTGTCCATTCCCAAAATCAGAGAGGTAGTGAATGTCCAGATGTAAAAGAGGGGCCAGTACTGTGTCAACAAAACCCTTGTCCCCAAAGTGAGGTTTAAACAGTCTTTTGTGTCAAGGAGATTCCCCTTTAACCAAAAATATAATTGCAGGATCTTTGTCATTACATACAAGAGCAATTATACATTTATCTTATAGAAAAGTTCGCTAGTCCTTGAAATGATCCTGAGCTTTTTGTAAAAAAGAAGTCATGCACTTGGAGGTTGATAACAGATTTGGGAACAATAAATAGTGTAACACAAACAATAGGTCATTTACAGCCTGGAATTCCTTTACCTTCTCTATTAAGTAAGTCTTGGACTAAAATAGTAATAGACTTAAAGATTGATATTTTTTACAAAACCCTTGGATGAGTAAGATAAGGAAAGGTTTGCCTTTTCAGTACCAAGACAGAACAGTAGTTGTAAAAACAGAGATACCATTAGAAGGAACAATCACAGGGAATGTTGAATAGTCCCACTATAAGCAAACATTTTGTGTAATGGCCTTTGGAAATAAATTTCACAAAATTTCCTCAGTCGATCATTTTTCCTTATATGGACGTTATTCTGTTGGTGGATATTTACGTGATGTTTATAAAACTACTTAAAAAATACAATGAATTCTACCATGTTAGGGATAATAGATAAATGTAGAAAAATACAGAAATGAGAATCTCTTACATATTTAAGCTATAATATGTCTGTACGAGAAATTAAACCAGAGAAGGTATAGAATAATTGAAATAATTGAATAAATCTCAAAATGAATGGGAGACATCAACTGGTTTATGTCTACAGCTGGACTATCTATCTATGAGTTAAGCCACTTATTTAAAACATTACAAGGGGAGTCACATTTAAGCAGCACAATATGTCCAAAATAAAAAGCAGAAAATGAGCTAATTTTGGGAGGAACAAAAACATCAAATGGACTATATTGATACAACAGAACCTAAGCTTGGTTTCATTCTGGTTATTTTGACTCCAAAATATTCTCCATCTGGGCTTCTAATGCAAAGGCAAGACAGGATCATGAGATTGTTCTTACCAAAAAAAAAAACAAAGTAAAACTTTGAAGACAAACAAAGAAAAAATCTGAATTGATTGCAACGAGCAGAAAAAAAAACTGTGTCAACTGTCAGGGACTGAACTGATAGATATTTTATTGCCTCTTACTAATTCTGAGATTATGTCATTCTGCTAATTGTAGCTTGAAGTACTGCTTGGGAGATATTAATGGCAAAAATCTAAAAAAGCAAATGTATAGAGTTTATAACAAGAACAGATTGTATCCTTTCTTGTACTGTAAAGAGGACACCAATACAGTGTCACTCACCATTTTTACTGATGCAAATAATTCGTGTATGGCTGGTTATAAAACTGATAATGTTTCTAACTAGTCAAAAGCACATTTGCATACATTGAAAAATTAGAACATTTAGCAATCCTAATGATAACGTTGGATTTTCCTGAATCGCTATGTGTGATCACTGACTATCAGAATGCAGAATGGTTGTTCTGCTTATTGAAACCTTTGTATTTTCTCTTGATAACTATGAAATTACTATACAGTATATGGAGCAGCAAGTCTTCTGAGGAGAAACTATCCCTTGTATATTGCTCATATTTGATCCCATAAAAGTTTACCAGGTCCATTGCCACAAGGAAATGAGGAAATAGACCAATTGATAATAGAAAATGTGCTCAAAGCCTCTTAATTTCATGGAAAACATCATGTTAATGGCAAGGTTTGAAGAAAACGTTCCCTATTTTGTGGAAACATGACAGAAAAATAATGAATAGGTGTCCTACAGGTCGTTATATAAAGACATCACTTTAAATGTTGGAGTTAACTCTGGGTGTATGAAATAAAAAAGATTGATGAGTATTATTTCGAAAATTTGGAAAATTAAAAAATGTCCATCATACTATAGATACCTATTGAGGATTTAGATTGCCAGCTGCCTAAGTTATGAAAATGATGATTGTGTAATTATTCATTTATTAGAAATAAGGGCAATTATGTGAATACCTGCCCAGATTAAAACTGACAATACCCCTGCATATGTTTCTCACAAGAAGAATTTTTTTACTTTATATGGTTAAACACATTACTGCTTTACCATGTTACACAGCAGGGCTGGGAGTTGTTTACAGAACGAATTGTACCTAAAAATAAATGCTTCATAATGAAGGGGATAGTTTAAGACTACCAAGGGAGAATTAAATAATGATTTATTTGACTTTCAATATTCTTATTGTTGGTGATGGGTTGACAACAGAAGGAGAGACTTAAGCTTACAGAAATATCTGAGTATTTGTGTCAAGCTATTTTCTATAATGTTTTATACATCTGTGATTGGAACCTGCAATAATTTACAGAGGGAAAGGTGGTATGCACATGTTTATAAAGAGAGTGAAAATATATGGTGGCCAACTAAATTTATAAAGATTGGATCTGATCCGGAAAGTTCTCTTGGCACCTAAAACATGAATGTATTAAAAGAGCACGGGAAAACTCAGGGATACCTGGTTTCTATAACATATGCATATGATTGATAATTTCACTGCATCAAAAAATACAGATATCTATATTTACACAATTATTATACCTTGACTCTTATAAAAGTGTAATAATTTTCAGAGGAAAAATACATAATTATGAACACAAAACAGTTAGTTTGCATGACTCAGCATCAAAGAATATATATTCGCTACTCTTTGCTGAATAAATAGCATGCATTTCAACTTTCAAAACAGGCTAGAAAAAGAATTGCTCCTAAAAACTGTGGACAGAAACAGCTGTAGGCAGCTATTCCAACAAGTGACCAATTTTTCTAAGGGTGCCAAAAACATGTTTTTCTTCTAAACAGCACTAAGTAATTTTCAGAGAACAATACCCCGTTTCCAATAGGTTAAATGGGTTATTTTGGTGGGCTATCAATGTTTGTTTTTGCCTCAGTGAGAATAGTTATAAATTAATAAATGTTCCATTTAGGGATTTCTTTCTTCTTTGTCTTATTTTTCTATCCTATCTCGCATTAGAGATAAAAGGAGAGGATATGGGAAAGAAATCAGAGAAAGATATAAAACAGAATAGATATTTCTAGGCTACAAAGATAATTGAATCAACTATATTCAAATATTTTACATTGAATTTCAAATATTTACATTGGTATTGCAGATAGATGGAATTTTAAGACTTTTATTCATATTTTGCTTTATGTGTTGTATATTGTATATTGACAGAGACTTAAAAGTATATATTCTACATTTGTTGAAACTAAACATGATTTTGTTTGATGTTTACTTAGTTATGATAAATGTAAAATTCATTTGAAAATAAGATGTGCAGTATGCACCTTATGAAAGCTAACATTTTTATCTGGATCATAGTGGTCATGGAAAGAAATTGGCAGTTGGTCACTTACAATTTTTATTAGATACTTAAATACTTAAGTATATAAAAACCACAGTGATTTTATTTTTTAAAACCGTGGAAAGTGGGGTAAGACTCAATAGAATATAATAGGTAGTGCTATAATTTCTCCAAGATTGCCAAATTTATATGGACTGGTCCATGTAAATGTAAACTTTACCAGATAATTCTCAATTTTTTTCATTGTATTTGGTTTTTTTTATATTAGATGGAAAGACAGAAAAGAAGGGGAGATGAAAATTGTCCTCTTTTGATCCCAAGTTTGGGAAGGAAAAGATGGAAGGGTATTTATCATTTACTATAACCAATTTGATGTTTTACATTATAGATATTTATTTACTTTGAGGGGGAGATTGAAATGCACCTACATGTGACCATATTGGTGAATCTTGTGGCCTTATGGATGAGTACCATGCTGTCGCTGGTGGGTAACCTACTGTTGCCAATGGGAGATGAGGCACTGTCAATGGCTGATATGGCACTGTCATTTCTTGATGAGACCTAGCTGATGGGTGAGGCAAAAGTAGAGTAATACAATCAACAGGATCCTCCCAAAGTCTGTAAGAAATCTGGGGAAGTTATACAGGTTAAAAAATGATGGTTCATGTAGAGTTCTCCATGTTACATGTAAAAGCTGATACATGTTTATATGTTAACTGTGTGCTCACAGCTTGAAAACACCAGCTAATATCTACTTCCCTTGTTTCATGTCCAATGCATCTAGCCAGATAAGTTGCATAATGGACATGAAACAAGGGAGTGAGTTATGGTAAATAATCATTTCCCTACTAACACCCTGTGCAAAGACTCTAAATTTGAGGAATAAAACCAATGCCTTCAAGGTTTAAATGTGAACTCTGTACAGTGGATAATATCTTGTCAAAGACTTCTTTGAGGGATATCTTCCATTTTATCTATAGATGCTGACATACGTATTATACAGGAAGGAACCTGTTTAAAAGCAGTTGCCTCCACCCTACTCTACAGTCCAACTGTCCCTTTCATGTAAGTCTGAGGTTGTGGATTCTCAGAATAGCAATTTGCATAAAAATTAATGGGCCCTCTCTCCAAATTGCTACGAACCACAGAAGGGTCTTCTAGCTATGGAGCACAAAGTTCCTAGCATATCAGGTCGGGACGGATTCAGCACGACAGACAGACATGAACACAATTGAGGTTCAATGCTGCTGCCAAAACCTTTACTTGAGCACAGAGGTTTATACAGTTATGAAAGGAACTTATGCTAGCTACAAACCACAGTTTAACAGATACAAATCAGGTTACAAAGTGCAAAGTACAGCAACAATCAGAAAACAAAAGTACAACAAGGTCCTCTGTCTATTCACAAGGGCCAGAGACAGACTGCGGTTAATCACCTCAGAAGGTGGCATGAGATTTTCTTAGAATTTGCAGTTAGCTAGGCAAAGCTGGCTCCTTTTTCAGGCATGTTATTATTAACAGTTTTTACCCAGGAGGGAAGTCCAAGTCTACATCTGTAGGCCATACTGAGATAAAGTTGTTATATTCCTTTACACATCTTAATATTTCTGGTATTCACATACATTGTAAATCAAAACAATCCCATGGGGTGCCATTCTTTACTACCTCCTTGTTAAGTTGTGTAATTATGTCATTTTTACTCTGCTGCAGTGAAAATGTACCATGGAGATCTGGCCTTCAAGATTCTTTCCCAGGGACTCAGGTCCTAATGTCTTATCTTTTTAGCATCTTCAGTAAACCATCGTGTTAAATCATCATTATACACCCCTATATATGATAATGGAGGGTAGGAAATAGTTCTTAGAGCTATGGTCCTCTGTATTTGGGTCTCTGTGCCCATTTCCCTTCAATCCAGGCCTAAGTTGTCCCATTTCTGTTTTACTTGGAACTACCAGGTCTGCTTCATTCTTCTTGCTATCCTCCCATTCCCAGATATACCTTCTCTTCCTAGAATTCCTTATCCTATATTCTGGATGTCGTCATTCGTCAAGTACCTCCTGTATAGTTGTATTTTCTTTCTGTATCAACTGCACAAACACCTTCACCCCCAAGGTGTAGGTTCATTTACAGTCATGCTTTTGGTACTGTTTAATATGAGTCATTCAGCTTTCTGCAGAACTACTTCATCCACAGCCCACATTGGTTCATTTCCCGATAGCCACACATCAGGTTTCTCAGTTACTGAGATGTTCAGAGGGTAAGAACGGCCTTGCTCTGGAGGTGGACTTAATAAGAATGTGAGAGTGATTATAGAGCAAAGAAGGAGGGAAAGCAGAAGTTGGCCAATAACCAGGAACTGTACACCCAGAACTTGGGAAGCTAGTCTCAAAAAATAGCTGGGCTTCTGTCACCGACCCCTGCGAATCTGGTTGCCCATCAACTGAATGATGTCCGAGCATCCTCCGAGCTGATAAAGAAGCATGTCACACAGACTGTAGCAGAGTGGGTTTTGTATCAGGTCATTAATAATAGTCACCATGTGCAGAAAATCAGCACTGTTAGTGTAAAATAAATACAGGTGTACCATAGATAAACTTATTGACAATTTAAACCAAGGATTTTTCTGTACCTGCTCTGCTGGCCGATCTTCCTGATACTCTTGTCCTTGTCTAAATTGTGGAGGATCATATGGCAGTCTGCGAAGCATCTCAACATGCTGGGACAACTCAAATACACATCTTTCTTGTTCTCTCTCCTGCAATTATTGATTTGTCAAAAATAAACATCAAAGTATCAATTTTATAGAAAATTAAAAGGCTTTAACTTTAACTAAAGTATAGGCGAAAGAACTGAGAGTAGGGAGATTTTCATAGCAGAAAACAAAAAATACACAAACAAATAAACCAAAATGCACCCTATAGGTCCAAAGAGAGCTAAGTTAATTAGTTAGCTATAGTTGAGTTTTGCAAAAGTAGACAGTTTAACAGAAGCCGAGATAATCTAGTTGGGGATCCTGACCATAGGTTCCTACTGTAAGGTTGGGTAATATATAAAACAACCTGACTTTATGCCCACCCCAAGGAATGAACTTTACATATAAATTAATCCCAAAGTAATGAAAGGCTGGTCTCACAGTGAATACGGGGCTATGGGAACTATGGACTGCTTTTGTAGCACACTAGCAAAAGATATTCCTCTGAGTCACAGACTTCTGAACATCCAAAATATCTGCACAATCAAGTGTACATCATTAATCTTGTGTCAGAATCTACCTAGGATAGATATGTTTAATTGTTTGGAGCAATTGAACTGCAGCAGATGTGGAAGTCTGAGCTGAATAAACAAAGTCAATGTAATTTACTATATTAGTGAAATATCCTTTCAGTTTTAAACTTAAAATGAACTTTCCATACCTCTTGTTCAGTATTTGTATCAGGAAAGAATCTGGTTATTTTCAAATCATAAACTTCTGTTTCTACTCGTGATGTGCCGTGTTGAACAAACCTTTACCTCAAAGGCAGAAGCAGGAGTGGCAAAAAGCTCCTGTGCTGCATTTGTAAGGAAACAATATGAATTGCTATTATGTCGTGCTTTTCTTTAATACACTGAATACAAGTTAACATGGAAAAGAATGCTGAGCAAGCACACAGGGAACCTGAGATATCCAGAAGTTGAGATCTGTCTAGCTCTCTTCAGCTCCTGTACAAAGGCAAATTGAAGACATGCTACTGATTGTTTTACAAGTTTATAATTGAATCTACATTGATAGTTTAGTTATTCATAAAACTTTCCTCCTAAAGAGTTCTTTGAATTTCGTGGTCCTCGAAAAATCCATGTAAGAGAAAAAGAAAACTCAAAAACACTTCCTTGTCTACCTAATAGGATGAGAACTAAATGGGTATGATTTTCCACAGAGAACATCCAACCTGTCTATTTTTAACAGTTCCGTAGATTTTTTGTGTGTCTGAAAAGCTAGTGCATTAGAAAGAGTGATGCCTGTTTTTGAGAAATAATTATCACACTTTCTGTGAAATGAATTGATCAAAAAGTGTGACTTATAGCTTTACATTGTCAGAGGAAACAAATATGTATTTGGAATATTTTGAGATGTACCTCAGTTACTCCAGAGGCTGACTGATATATGGGCACTATGGGTCCCACCACTGCAGCTGGGTATACATTTTTTTGTGTGTGTATATGATAGATTGTGCTGTTTCTGGTGACTTTTGTTTTTCTTGTCCATGCTCCAAAGCGGTTTCTAGAGTCTTAACATTTTTCTTTTCTTTGGTATCTTGTATTACTTCACAGAAATCTTCATCAGATGGAGAATTAGAATTTACAATAATTTCATCAATAAAATCTTCCTTACAATTGGAGTTCTTTGCCTCTTCCAATGGATTATTCTCAGCCTTAGCCTTGTCTTCTTCTTGTGGGGAGCCAGCTCTTTTCTGACTATCATTTGAAAAGACCTCCGAAGGTACATTGATTTCCTTATTCACCAGCTTTAGCATGTTCATTAAATCCATCATTGAATCCTGTACAGAATGTGCAGAAAAAAGCACTGATTTTTACTAAAACACGAAAATGTGAAATTTTTATATAACAGGACACTGTGGTTTTATTTCGTGTTAAAGCAAAAACACACACATACACACAAACAGACACACACATACACACAAACAGACACACACATCTGTGTTGGTTCCAATGAACAGTTTGGAATAGATGTATGAAACTTACAGAACTAATTTATATGGTGCTAATAAAACTGTGTAAAATTAAAACTACCTTTGAAAATGGTGAAAAAAGTCAGATTAACCCTAGTAAGTTAAAATATTACAATATATGTCTTCGGCAATTCGATCCATGATTCAGGTATGGCAGTTCTTATCCAATTGAATAATTAGTACTTTGTGACACAAACACAGAAAAGGAGAAGCAGTATTTTGTAGTAATTAGCAAACTTCACTGTTAATTCTATTTCATCTTCTTGACAATGCACATGATTAAAAATTTGTTAACCCATCATTAATGTGTGGAGATAAACAGTCTGCTCTGACTTCTAGGAAATGGTGACTTGTATGTCGAAAAACTGCTTCAAACCTCAACTAATGTAACAAGAAAAAAATTTTTGCACTGGAATATACTGCGTGGACATGAACAATAAAATGATATTTATTCAAAGACATATTTGTTAAAATGTTTGTAATATTAAAATCAAAATCAAGTGAAGAATATATATTCACTGAAAAAAGAGGGGTCAGAACATTTTTAACTGCGATTTTTAAAGCGTATAATCAGTGATTGCTTGAATCTGTGAAACCAAGGTTACACATATTTCTCTGAATCCTCACTTCAAATTATTTAGAGATATTGAGTAAAGTCGGACATGATACCTGGGATTTCACTAACAGAATGCTGCGTTAAAACTCCGTACAATCTTGAATATCATGGGAATTAAATCTCAAACTTCTAAAAGTCTCATTGTACCTACTTGAGATCAGTGGTTTAAAATCCATATAAGAAATCCATGTCCTTGTGCCCTTGCTTGTATTTGCATTCATGTTTGTGCTTGTATTCAACTGAGATGATGCCCAGTTCTGAAGTGTTTCATGTAGCATTTTCCAAGTAGCAGGTCAAACTTCTGCAAACACAACCTGGGTTTCCAAAAAAGATAATATATTTCACTACTGAGATAGAATGAGACGCAAATAATAAGAAGCACAGGCAGAATCCTAGGGACTTGAACATAATTTTTAACATATTGGAGGAAATTAAAAATCCAACACTGTAAATATGTATATGTTTGTTAGTGTGTATTTGTGAGAGAGTGAGAGTACGAATAAGTGTGTCTTTTTACAAATATTTGCAACAAAATTAAGTAAATAACAACAGTAGAGTGATAACAGTTTTTAGTTCGACTCAATGGCTGTTACTGCACATACTTCTGAGTCTGAATCAGGATGATCCCTAGTAAAGATTCAACATGGCCCATTCTTTGCACGTCTTTCCTCTGGCATCTTTTTTGAAGTCGCCATTAAACCGTAAAGAAATAATAATCAAAATCTGTTTTAAGTTTTGGCCGGATAGTTTCCTCTTTGTTGTATAGCTTTCATAATACTAGACTGAGCTTTATAAGCAAAAGGAGGAAGAAAAACCCTATTCATAGTTTGGCCATCTGTGAAAATGGGATCAACAATTGAGACTGGCATGGGAAATTATTTCCATATTTGCAGTGCTTGCATCGATGTTATGTGGGAGCTGACTCACTTATGCCTGGATAGATAGCATATACATACATGGTACTATATGTGTCTGATCGAGAAAACAAAGCTGGGGATTTCTCCAGCCTCCATGTTGAATGTACTTGTCATTACCTAGCTTAGTGGACATAATATCAATGTGGTCTCTAAATTAATATCTTTATGCAGTTAATCTTCATGTCTATGTATTTTTGCAGTTTTCAAATCTCATATGAGTAGTGCTTTTATGAAATATTCAGTAGTTAAAATTGATAGTCACAAATAGCCAAACTGTAGAGAATTAGGTGTTATGTGAGAGTTTTCATATATGTCTGACATGGCTAAGAGCCCTTTAGACAAGCTTAGGGAATATTACACTAAGGAGGGCTGAAGGGACATAATAATTAGAGACCTTGGAGGAAACAGTGTCATATGAACCATGAGAATAACACTGCAATCAGAGACTCATAGTAATATTGTGACCCATGAGAAATACAGAAACCCTATGTCCAGTAATTCTGCCACAAAAAACTTCTTGTTCTAATTGATGTCTTTAGACCAATATAGACATAAGAATCATCAAGAAACTACTGCTAGAACCCAATCTATACTTTCAACATAGTAAAGATATTTACAAACAGAAAGTCTTCTAGTACAAGGACTGAAACTAGATATTCAGATGTTTGTTTTGATAATCACTGGATACAGTATTTACTTTTATACTCCATTACTTTTACATTGTACTATGTGATCTATTTTGTACTTAGACCTTAAGCTTAAGACCCAGTGGTATAGACAGAACACATTTTTTTTCATAATGAGAGAGAGAAATGACAACCTATTTCAACTAAAGCAAATTGTATTAAAAGGCCTACTCAGGAGATATATCTCATGGTAAGGTATTGGCGACGTGAAGATTTATGATTCTCTTTCTCATTTTCTCATCTTGTTAACACAGGATTGAAAAACCATAACTGTGAACTACTGATTCTCCTAACTCCATATCTCAAAGACTAGCATGTGTACCTTCAGTATTCCAGTTTTTTCAAATACATATTTGTTATTCAGGGTGTGATTGTGTGTGTGTTTGTGTGTGTGTGTGTGTGTATGTTCAATAATGTGACTTTTTTCAAGACAGAGGTAAAAACTGCAGAAATGATTCCTCTTCTTCTTTTTGGGCCCTAAAGTTTGGGTTCACAGTCTCACATGTCGTGAACAGATTTTTTTCTTCACCAATTATTCGACACTTAAAGAAGATAATACAACAGACACTATTTACATTATTCCAAATATATATGAAATACCAAGATTTGGAATACAAAATTTGGTCATCTGGGATTCACTCAATGTCCTTATTGGTCATTCTATAGTATGCTCATCCCGTATAAAAAAAGAAACTTCAGGTTTTCATTACTTACCACCATCATATATATTACCTGGATGGCTTTACGGTAGTTTCATTATCAGAATCAACAATTAAAACACAAGCTTGAATTTCACTGGAGTGTTCCTGCAGAAGAATTATCAGAATCTTTTCCATTGTTGCCACCATCATTTTGGAAACTTTGAGAGTCAAATGCACAGTCAAAACCCAGCCTAATATTCATTCTAATGTATCTGTCGACTTAGAAGTTCTTTAAATTTAAAACATGCATTATATACTTTCCTTGTAACTAATCCATATATAAGTGTGAGGAAGACACCAATTTGAAAAGTACCAAAAGGAAATATACACCAAATGATTCATTTCAAGCCTAATGGATGCAGGGAAGGTATTTCACATTGATTCAAGTTCACTGCTCACTCTTTTAAGCCATCATAATATAAAGACTGTTCTGTCTGCTTCTCTGTTCTCCTCTTTCATACAATAACCTCCCATATATAAATAGAGAAATAGTTTATTATAAAACTGAATGAAGGAGAGATAGATCTAAAACAGCATCACAAGAGGAACATATACCAACCATTACAGAGTTTTTATTTGCTGCCAACACTACCCTCATCACAATGTTTTAGTTATGCCAGTCTCTGCTAATAATATCACCATACATCCTCAATGTGAGAGTTTCCAACCAAAGGACTATAGTTGGTCCAATTTCCTTCCACTCACTTAACACAATATACAATGCCCTTACTGTATACTGATTCTTCCTGCACATAAATACAGGTGCTGAAATAAAAAATGATATACCCTTCAAATGTGGGGGACATATACATCATACTCCCCAAATTTGGGTTGAGCCCAGGAGGACAGAAATGCTTCACATTCTGACCCTTAATACCCTTCGATCTAATTACCAACTGTTTCTTCCATTAGGACCATAGTGTAAAAAACAACAAATCTCACTATATTATATGCACTCAACTTTTTTGAAAATAAAAGTGCTTAAAAGAATGAATGATGTCCATATGTGGATTAGATTTTCAGCTAAGAATATGAAGTTTGTAATACTGGTTGTCGTATTGAAGGCCCATGTTCTTTTAGCTATGCTTAGAGAAGTGCTGTACTGCATACTGTTTTACATGCAATCTACCTATAAAGTATGCAAGAAAAGCACTCTAATCATCTTTTGGTACTCTTCATAACTAGTGAACTCAGGAACTTCAGTTTCCTCAAACGTTGTTCTTTTATTTGATATTTCTTTTCATAAAATAAATGTGATAAGTGAATTCAGGTCAAGGCCACATGTGCCTGAGTATGAGAAGTATCAAGGTTGTTAGAACAGATTGCTGGACTAGCCTAGAGAGAGGGAGAGAGAGAGAGAGAGAGAGAGAGAGAGAGAGGCAGAGACAAAGACAGAGACAGAGATAGACAGAGACACAGAGACACAGAGAAAGAGACAGAAACAGACACAGAGACAGAGACAGAGAGACAGAGAGACGGAGATAAGCCAGACTGGATAACTCAGCTAAAAGAGGATGCAAGCCAGAACAACTGGGTCAATCCAGACAGAAGTCAGAAAGCACAGGTAAGTGCGAGATTATTAAGCAGTAAGACGCTGATCATGAAAACATTCTAGACCTATATAAGACCGATGTTAGACTTACGCGAGCTTTTCTATCTGATTCAGCATTTGTTGTTTTGCTTTCCTTATTATCATATAGCATCAGAACTATAGGTTTTGTAATAAAAAATCAAACGGCATCCGAAAGCAAGGTGTGCAAATTTCTCATGTATTATGTATCCCCTTTGAATATTCAAAGTCAATTTACTATCATTTAATTAATATGTTGTTGTTTGTCCATATGAAGACCAAATTGACAAAAACAAATTTACAAACACAGAACATAGGCTATGACTCTAATGACTATGAATGTTATGCAAGAAAGTATAGTGAACTCCAATGTCCTACTGGAACCATGGTAGTTGAGCGGTTATCAAAATCACACATGCATTCACCATACTTTTTTTAGCCTCAACACCGACCACTTTAAAAAAAATACATTGTGTTAGATGGTTAGTCTTCCAGTGAATTTGGAGTGCATGACAACATTTCTTTTATCTAACTGTAGTATAAAAAATGAAGCTTTCGGCATACCAGAATACTCGTGGTTCTTTCCTTTGTTTTCTTTCAATAAAAATTAAATTCTTTTCCTACGGACATGGGCTCGTTTCAGCTGGAGACATTCATACCCGTGCTGCATTCCATTTCTACCCCACTTTCTAAGCAGAGGAAATATTATTCTTGGCAGAAAACAAACTAGAAATATATTTATGTTTTGAAAATGCTGGGTATATGGTCCCCAAAATACTGGTCAGCCTGTGTAGCCTACTTTAGAGGTCCAGGTAGTTTATTAGACTCTGGCTTTTAAAGTAAGAAGAGGATAATAGAGCAACAAAGACAATCCAACCAACCAAATGTCTCTAGGTGGGAAACAGGAGTTAATTTTCACAGTAAGAAAGGGCTGTAGCAGGCACTGTACTCTGAAAGTGTAGTAAACAGGTTAATGGGAAAGAACAGATACTGCCTGAATTGTTTCTCTCTAGAACATAGGTTCTTCATGAGGACATAAGGCTTGGTCTGCCCTGTGAATAAAATTCCTAGGATCTCATAGTCAACCTAACAAACATGAAACTTGTAGTACAGTATACTGTGTATTGAATTAAGTTATGACTTCTTTTATCAGATATTACTTCACACATTGGATACCTGAAATATAGATTACAAAATGGTGTAGGATCACAGAGAAATACATGAATAAATCAAAATTAAGTCCTGACATTTTGGAGAAAGCCCATGATGGATTACTATTTTCTACATTGCAAACCTCTCTAGCTTTTCTTATTTTGTCATAAGAAAATAACACACCCATTGATGGCAGTTTGTCTTAGCATACTCACAGGTGTATTACGAATACTTGAAGTAGTGTGGGACAAATAAATAGAAAGGAATAGTGGTTAACTCACACCAATGTCGATGGAACAGTTTGCCTTTGCAGCAGATTTTGAATGGATTAAATATGCTTAAAAATTAACTATAAACTAAATATTGAGAAAAAATAAACTACCCTCCCTCCCCCATGAGGGGAAACTTTATATCCCTTTTCCACTTAGACCATTGAGTCCCATCTTCTGCGTAATTTTCCTCTTAGTATTGAAGATGTATGATGCTCTGTGAAATCAGAAACATGCAGGATTTTCTTGAACAGTCTGTCAAGGGTGTTGCTTGTTTTCGCTCAGGTAACCATAAGAGGCATGGTGAAAAGAAAAAAGAAGGAGGAAGTGTGCTAAACAGAAATAATTCATGCTGATAGGAGTTTACATATTTTTTCAGCCAGTGAGCTACTTGCAAGCATTATCACATTATTGTTTACAAGGTACTAGCACACAGAGTCAGGGAGAATAAGAGAGAGAGAGAGAGAGAGAGAGAGAGAGAGAGAGAGAGAGAGAGAGAGAGAGAGAGAGAGAGATGCAATGAGAGACAGATAGAGAAAGAAACACAGAGACAGAGAAAGGGAGGAAATGACAAAAGTAGGAAAGTAAGATAACTGAAGGATTCCTTTTTCCAGATGCCTTTTGGATTAATGACAGTCCTGAGAATCCAAAACTTTCTTTAACTCTGCAGCATAACTTTCTTTACCTCCCCTCCACAACTTTTAAGGAGTCAGGCCTACCTAAAATCTCACCTTTCCCATTGAATATATGTCAAACATATGTATACACAGTGGAAATATATGATTCATCTCTCATTTGGAAGTCGTGGAAGACAAGCAAAAGGGCATTGTTATAAATTTCTATTGTAGATCTTTTTCCAGATTTTTTTGCAGTGATATAGGACCCTGTCAGGGGAACCAAACTGGGTGAATAAATATATAAATGCAGGAGGAGGTGGGCTTCATCACACATCAGAGTGAGTATAAAGGAATGAACCATTTGAAAATCATATGGTTTCAGGTTGAATCCCTTGCTCTTCCTACTCTCTTTCTCAATAATTATCTGAGAGCTGATGCTAAATTTCTGGGCTACCATTTAAATTTTGTGACAATTCTGACACATAGAGACAAATTTATTGTCCTCATTGTCTTCGTAATGGGCACAGAAATCGCTAGTATAAGAGACTATTTAGCTTATGATTCCTTCAGATCTCTAACCCATTTCTTTCTCAGTATGAGATATAAGGAATAATTTCCTGATGACAATGATGGTTGTCAAGTTTAAGCCTTTTATATGAAAATATCACTCTTTTAGCTATCTGTAATTTCTAAAACTTTTAACTGAAAATATGTTTGATGTGTTGCTACTTTGCCTGATTGAATGTTTCTGTTCCTTATAGGGCTAGCTGTAACTAGCCATGAATGGATAAATCAGCTTCAATATTTTTATTCGGTTTGGGTTTCATTCTGCAGGTATGACCTTAAATATTGTCCACAAAACCCATCAGGCCTGTCCAATGTAAGTCAAGTTTATAGATATATTCCAAGGAAACTCACTGAGAAAAGTAAAAGATAGGGCTTATTTCAATGTGAAAAGACATACTCAAAGTGGGTTACAGATTGTATTGCAGTATTCCAAATGTATAATCTCAGTAAGTAATCTAGACTCTTTGTTGAGCTTGGCCCTAAAGGGAGGTGTGGCTGGGAATGATTGAAAGTCATACTCTTTTTAAGAAACATTTATGAAGTTCTATTGTACAAGGATATTTGTAGTTGTTACTACTGCAGTAAAACCCAATGGTTTTCTTCAGCAGTGAGTTTTAACATCAGATGTGTAACTTCTTTCAAATTGATAAAGATTTTTCCCAGCATATCAAATGCATAGCTTGTTGATGGGGTGTTTATCTTATGTAGAAGACTACCAGATCCAAGAGAAAAATGTAGAGAGCACGTTAATTCTATTATATTGATGTTTGTATAGCCAGTAGTTGACCTATTCCAAACCATGAGGCTTTGAAATAAGGACCATAGCATTTTTCCCAAGCTGAAGAAATTTCTTAAGTCCCCCAGGACAGGTAATTTTGATTTACAAATTTCAAGAAATTGAAATGCACCTACATGTGACCATATTGTTGGATCCTGTGGCCTCGTGGATGAGTAACGTGCTGTCGCTGGTGGGTAACCTACTGTTGCCAATGGGTGATGAGGCACTGTCAATGGCTGATATGGCACTGTCATTTCTTGATGCGACCTTGCTGATGGGTGAGGCAAAAGTGGAGTAATACAATCAACAGTATTCTCCCAAAGTACGTAAGAAATCTGGGGAAGTTGTACAGGTTAAAAAATGATGGTTCATGTAGAGTTCTCCATGTTACATGTAAAAGATGATACACGTTTATATGTTAAGTGTGTGTGCACAGCTTGAAAACAACAGCTTATATCTACTACCCTTGTTTCATGTCCAATGCATCTAGCCAGAAAAGTTGCATAATGGACATGAAACCAGGGAGTGAGTTATCGTAAATAATCATTTCCCTGTTAACACCCTGTGCAAACAGTCTAAATTTGAGGAATAAAACCAATCACTTCAAGGTTTAAATGTGAAATCTGTACAGTTGATAATATCTTGTAAAAGACTTCATTGTGGAATATCTTCCATTTTATCAATAGATGCTGACATATTTATTATACAGGAAGGAACATGTTTAAAAGCAGTGACCTCCACCCTACTCTACAGTCCATCTGTCCCTTTCCTATAAGTCTGATCTGTGGATTCTCAGAAAAGTAATTTGCATAAAAATTAATGGGCCCTCTCTCCAGGTTGCCACGGACCACAGAGGGGGCTTCTAGCCATGGAGAGCAAGGGTCCTAGGATATCAGGTGGGGACGGATTCGCTGCAACAGAGAGACACAAACACAAGGTTGGTTTAATGCTGATGCCAAAACCTTTATTTGAGCACAATGGTTTATACAGTCATGACAGGAACTTCTCCTAGCTACAAACCAGAGTTTAAGAGATACAGATCAGGTTACAAAGTGCAAAGTACAGCAATAATCAGAAACTAAACAAGGTCCTCTGTCTATGCACAAGGGCCAGAGAAAGACTGCGGTTAATCACCTCAGAAGGTGGCCTGAGCTTTTCTTAGAATTTGCAGTCCCTAGGCAAAGTTGGCTCCTTTTTCAGGCATATTATTATTAACAGTTTTTACTCATGAGAGAAGTACAAGTCTGCACATCTATAGCCCATACTTAGATAAAGTTGTTATATTCCATTACACATCTTATTATTTCTGGTAGTCCCATACATTATAAAATAAAACAATGCCACGGGTGCCATTCTTTACTACCACCTTGGTAAGTTTTGTAATTATGTCATTTTTCTCTGCTGCAGTGAAAGTGTACCATGGAGGTCTGGCCTTCAAGATTCTTTCCCAGGGACTTCAGGTCCTAATGTCTTATCTTTTTACCATCCTCAGTAACCCATCGTGTTAAATCCTCGTCATACATTCCTAAATATGATAATGGAGGTTAGGAAGTGTTTCTTAGAGCTATAGTTCTCTGTATTTGGGTCTCTGCCACCATTTCCCTTCAATCCAGTCCTAAGTTGTCCCATTTCTATTTTACTGGGAACTCTTAGGACTGCTTCATTCTCCTTGCTATCCTCAGTTTCCTGGATATGCCTTCTCTTCCTAGCATTCTTTAGCCTATATCCCGCCTGTTGCAACATGTCAAGTGCCTCCTGTATAATTGCATTTTATTTCTGTATCCACTGCAAAAACACCTTCACCGCCAAGGTGTAGTTTCATTTACAGTCATGTTTTTGGTACAGTTTAATATGAGATATCCAGCTTTATGCGGAACTACTTCATGCACAGCCACCATCCGTTCATTTTTCCGATAGACTCACATCAGGTTTCTCAGTTATTAAGATGTTCAGAGGATAGGAACGGCCTTGTCCTGGAGGTGGACTTAATAAGAATGTGTGAGTGATTATAGAGCAAGGAGGGTGGAAAAGCAGATGTAGGCCAATAAACAAGCACTGTACACCCAGGACTCGGGATGCTCGTCTCAACAAATATCTGGGCTTCTGCCACGGACCGTTGCGAATCTAGTTGCCTATTTCCTGATTGATGTCGGAGCATCCCCCGAGCTGATAAGGATGCATGTCACACAGTCTCTAGCGAAGTGTGTGTTTCACCAGGTCATTAATAACATTCACCATGTGCACAAAACCAAAATGGTTATTGTCAAATAATTTACAGGTGTACCATACATGAACTTATTGACAATTTAAACTCCAGATTTTTCTGTACCTGCCCTCGTGGCTGACCTTCCTGATTTTCTTGTCCTTGCCTAAATTGTGGAGGATCATATGGTAGTCTGCGAAGCATCTCAACATGCTGGGACAACTCAAACACACATCTTTCTTGTTCTCTCTCCTGCAGTTATTGATTTGTCAAAAATAAACATCAAAGTATCACTTTTATAGAAAATTAAAAGGCTTTAGCTTTAACTTAAGTGTATGCCAAATAACTGAGAATAAGGAGCTTTTGATCGCAGAAAACAAAAAATACACAAACAAATAAACAAAAACACACCCAACAGGCCCTAGGAGAGCTAAGTTAATTAGTTAGCTGTAGTTGAGTTTTGCAAAAGTAGACAGTTTAACAGAAGCTGAGATAATCTAGTTGGGGATCCTGACCATAGGTTCCTACTGTAAGGTTGGGTAACATATAAAACAACCTGTCTTTATGCCCACCCCAAGGAATGACCTTTACATATAAATTAATCCCATAGTAATGAAAGGCTGGTCTCTCAGTGAATACGGGGCTATGGGGACTACAGACTGCTTTTGTAGCACACTAGTAAAAGATAATCCTCTGAGTCACAGACTTCTGAACACACAAAATATCTGCACAATCAAGTGTACATCATTAATCCTGTGTCAGAATCTACCTCGGATAGATATGTTTAATTGTTTGGAGCAATTGAACTGCAGCTGATGTGGAAGTCTGAGGTGAATAAACAAGTCAATGTAATTTACTATATTAATGAAATATCCTTTCAGTTTTATACTTAAAATGAACGTTCCATACCTCTTGTTCAGTATTTGTGTCAGGAAAGAATCTGGTTATTTTTAAATCATAGACTTATATTTCTATTCATGAGTTGCCTCCTAGGACAGTCCTTTCCTGCAAAGGTGGACACAAGAGTGGCAAAATGCTCCTTTGCTGCATTTGTAGGGGAACAATATGAATTGCTATTATGTCGTGCCTTTCTTTAATACACTGAATAAAAGTTAACATGGAAAAGAATGTTCAGCAAGCACACAGGGAACCTGAGATATACAGAAGTGGATATCTGGCTGGGCTCTCCTCAGCTCCTGTACACAGTCAGATTGAAGACATGCTGCTGATTGTTTTACAAGTTTAAAATTGTATCTACATTGAGAGTCTAGTTATTCATAAAAGTTTACTTCTAAAGAGTTCATTGAAATTCATGGTACTCAAAAATCTATGTAAGACAAAATGAAAACTCAAAAACACATCCTTGTCTACTTAATAGGATGAGAACTAAATGGGTATGATTTTCCACAGAGAACATCCAACCTGTCTATTTTTAAGGGTTCCATAGATTTTTGTGTGTCTGAAAAGCTAGTGCATTAGAAAGAGTGATGCCTGTTGTTGAGAAATAATTATCTTGCATTCTGTGAAGTAAATTGTACAAAAAGAGTGACTTATAGCTTAACATTTTCAGAGGTAACAAATATGTATTTGGAAGATTTTGAGATGTACCTCAGTTACTCCAGAAGCTGACTGTTACATGGGCACTATGTGTCCCACCACTGCAGCTGGGTATACATTTTTTGTGTGTATATGATAGATTGTGCTGTTTCTGGTGACTTTTGTGGTGCTTGTTTATGCTCCACAGCAATTTCTAGAGTCTTTACATTTTTCTTGTCTTTGGTATCTTGTATTAGTTCACAGAAATCTTCATCAGATGGAGAATTAAAATTTACAATAATTTCTTCAATAAAATTTTCTTTAGAATTGGAGTTCTTTGCCTTTTCCAATGGTTTATTCTCAGCCTTAGCCTTGTCTTCTTCTTCCTGAGTCATTTGAAAACCCCTTAGCAAAGAGCACAGTTATCTTACAAAGGTTCCACCACCATGTCCAAGACTCTAAGGCTGCAGTACGATATTGCTTTCAATCATGGTGTCGTCTTGAAATGATTGTATTAAATCAGTCCGAACCATCATTTACCCTGCAATTAATTGCTGTTATTAATATTTATTTCTTTTCCCATTTCTCTGTTATCTTCTCTCTGCCTCATTTTTGTCACTGTGATCAAGCATTGCAAATGAGATCAGCTTGTATTAATGCTGATATCCAACTTTTCCTTATCATGGGGAACAATCAAAATGTGTGGCCCCGTTACTTGGCTCTGTTACTGTAAGTGAATGTAACCATCCCTGATGACTAGAGTCATTAATATGCCTTCTATCTAGCATATCTATTGGAGCCCTATGCCATTCATCATCCGCCTCATCCTCATTTTGAGAAGGCACGGATTTAAAGTTACTGGGAAAGTTTATGGGACTGTGTGACATTGGAGGGTTTTCTATGGGGAATTTTCTCTAAAGATCTTTGGTATAGACCCCTATCATTCAGGTTCTATCTACAACCTTCAACATGCTGTTGTTCTGACCACCTGGTCTTTGGGGCAGAGTAGAGCATCAATGTTGCACACTACATATCTCACTTAGTAGGTTTTTTCTTCCTTTACCAGTTCACATTGGTTTTCCACTTGCTTTAACCTGTAGTTTAAATTTCTCTTTCTACTGACAACCTTGCAATCATTTCAGAACAATAGGAAATAAATAAAGCGAAACAATCCACGCTGCTGTGATCAATGAAATGAAGCCAATGGCATATCTAACTTTTGTTGAAATACATTGAAAGCAGACTGTAAGAGAAGATGCATGCCACTAAGTGCCTTTAAAAGAAATTGACAACCTCACAAATAAGCATTTTACTGACACAACTGGAAGCCCTAGGGAAAAAAGGAGCAGAAACAAACAAGAGGAGTAGAAGTCTGGAAATAATCAAACTCAGGGTGAAAATTAACAAATTAGAAAGTAAGGAAAACATACACATAATTTAAGAAAAAGAGCTGGGTCTTTAATAAACCAAACAAGATAGTACCAAACCATTAGCCACCTAACTAATAGGCAGGAGAAATTATCAAAATCAACAAAATCAGAAAAGGGAGACATAACATCAGACACTGAAAGACAATAAAAAGACAATCATGAGTTCCTACTTTGAATGCATATATGCCACAACATTCGAAATTCTATGGGAAATGGTCAGTTTTGACAATTTCACTTCCAAAAACTGAGGGAGACCAGAAAACAAGCTAAATTGTCCCATTCCACCAGAAAAAGAAACAATCATTGATAATCTCCCAACCAAAAAAAAAAAAAAATTAAGGGGCCAGATGAATTTAGTGCAGAATTCTCCCCACTTTCAAGATGGCACTACTAAACAAAATCTTAAGATACTCGAAAAGATAGACAAATGTTGGAACATTACAAATTCATTCTATGAAGCCCTAGCCACATTGATCCCTAAACCTCACAATTACTAGCAAGGAAATTGAGAATTCAGACCACTTTCTCTTATGACCAATGATGAGAAAATATTCAAAAAATACTTGAAAAACGAATTCTAGAAAACATCGAAATTATCAACATGACCAGGTAGGCTTCATTTCCTAGGCATGCAGGGATGCTTTAATACATGGAAATCCCTAAATGAAATCCACCATATAAACAAACTGAAAATAAAAAAGACACATGATCATCGCCCGAGATTCAGAGAAACAGTTAATAAAATCCAACACCCATTCATGTTTAAGGTTTTGGAGATATCTGGGGCAGAAGGCACTTTCCTCAAAACAATAAAGCTTACATACAGCAAGGCATTAACCAAAACCAAATTAAATGGAGAGACATCAAGGAGATTCCACAAAAATCAGGAAACAAAAAGCAAGGCGGTGCCACTCTCCATCCCTCTTCAATATAGTTCTCAAAGTTCTAGCCAGAGCAATAAGCCAACAAAAAGGAACTGTGTGTATCCAAGGGAAAAGGGGAAGTCAATATCCCTATTTGCAGACGATATCATAATCTACATAAGAGACTCAAAATTACCAGAGAAGTACTACAGCTGATAAACAACTTCAGCAAACTGGCTGGCCTACTAAATTTAAACCTACAAACGTCGTTAGCCTTCCCTTTACACAAAAGAAGCTTGCGAGGAAGAACATAAAAAAACAACACTTTTAACATTACTAGAAGTTATCTCACCAAAGCAAGTGAAGGCCTTATTTGATTCAAAAAATTCAAAACAATTTGAAGAAAGAAATGAAGATGCATGTAAGAAGATGGAATGATTTCCTGGCTCCTTACCATTTCGAATTAACAAAGTATATATGGCCATCATTATCAAAAGCAATCTACATATTCAGTGCACTCCTATCACTATCCAACTAAGTTACACAATTTTTTAAAGACATTGAAAGTTCAACCTCTGAACTTATATGGAAAACAAAAAACCCAGTATAGAAAAACAAACTGTACAATAACAGATCATCTAGAGGAATCCCCATACCTGATCTCAAGCTTACATATACCGCAACAGTACTTAAAAGAGCATGACAGCACGAAACAGGTGGTTGATCAGTGGAACCCAATCGAAGCCCCAGATATGAATCCGCACATATGGTCAACCTGATTTTTTACAAAGAAAGCCATACACATTTCAATGGAAAAAAGCTAGCCTCTTCAACAAAATGATGCCCTGCATCTACCTGAGCTATGTGTTTAAAAAAAAATGCAACTGACCCATATTTGTCACCTTCATAAAACTATATTCCAAGTGGATCAAGGACCTCAACATAAAATGAGTGACAATAACTCAGAATAAGAAAAACGTAGGAAGAACCTCGTACACAATGGTACAGTGGAGAACACTGAGAGAAAACCAACAGCCCACTCTTTAGATCAACAATTAATAATGGGATCTCGTGAGGCCTGAGAAGCTCTGCTACTGCCGGGGGAAAATGTGAAGAGAAACAAAGCGACAGCCTACCAGACTGAGGAAAAGTTTTCCCCAGCCCTACATTGATAAAAGGTCTAATATCAAAATATATATGCCGAAATTACGAATGAAACACCACCAAACACCAAATGACCCACTGAGAAAGGGATTTGTACATAAACAGAGAATTCTCAAATAGAGGCCTTTCAAAAGGCTGAAAAGCAATCCAACTGCTCAAACTCTAGTCATCAGGGAATTGGAAAGCAAAACAACTCTGAGATTACATCTTACCCCCATCAGAATGGCTAAGCTCAAAAAACAAGCAACACCACATTGCTGTCAAGGGGGGATGTGGAGAGACAGGAAACACTAATGATGGTGGAATGCAACTTAGTACAACCACTTTGGAAATCTATCGGTGAAGTATCCGAAATCTGGGAATAAAGCTTCTGCAAGGGACCCCGCTATTCATTCCTTCCAATATATTCAGAAGATGATCCTCACCACACCAAGCACAGTGCTCAACTTGCTCATATCAGCCACATTCATACTAAGCCCGAATATGCAAATTAACGTTATGTCTCCCTCAGTAGAAGAAGGATAACAAAAATGTGGTATATTTTCACTATGGAATACTAATCAGCCATTGGAAAACAAGGAATTCCCAACGTTTGTAGACTAATGGATTGACTAGAAATGATCAATTGAGTGAGTTAACCGACAGCAGAAGATTTACATTTGTCTATACCCCCTTATATCTGCATACTAACCCAAGGGGCCTGTCCCCTACAAATATTCACTAACCAGGAACTGGACAGAGTGTAGGACATCCTTATTGGGACTCTGGATGCGAGAAGCACGTGAGAATGCAAGTTAAGGACCAGAAGCTCCTAGAATACCTACAAGAAGAGTATTAAGGTCGGATCGATTTGAGCACTGGGGTCCCGCCCTAAACTATGGCACCAGCCAAGGACAATATAGGCCATGAATCAAATGCCTATAGATCTAGCCCATGCGGACCAGACTCTGCTTTCATGAAGCGTTCGGATTCTGGCTTTACATATTCACTTGTTCCTCATAGTTTGAACACGTCTCCTGAAATGGGAGGGGAGAACTGGTGGCACTCGATGAGGATAGCAGCCTCACTAAAGAAGAGACTTTGATACTCATGAGTTAAATACAGTGGGATGAAGTCCTTCATCGAGTCATAGGAGCGGGGAGTAAGGGAAATGCGGGCAAAGAGAGATGGGAGTCATTACAAGGTTGGGGGATCAACATTGAGATGTAATATGATTTAACTAATAAAAGAACATTTAAACAAAACTGAATAAACTAGTCATTCTCGAATTTGTGGAAAACTAGATTGAGCTTAATTGATGCTTCTGTGTCCAGAGCAGTAGAAAGAGAGACACAAGCAGGCACATCGAATAATACATCAAGATACCTTTTTTTAATCTCAAATAACAATGAGTAAACACTAAGAAAACCCTTACACACAGGCACATAGATACTATTCTCACCTTGAGTCATGGGAAGATGGGGCGGAACAAAAACCCAGGAAGACACTCGCCATGCACTCAGATGCATAGGTTTATTTTCTCAATAAGAATATGAGAGAGAGACCCATGCAGGCACCACATTCAGCCAAGATGCTGTGTATCCTTGACATCGTGATATACAGACAATGTGTGGGACCCATCATTGGGTCCATAGCTGCCCTTTCCGTTGAGAGACGGGAACGGGGAACACTTAGGCTGGAATAACTTTCAGCCCTAAAGTTGGACTTTCCTCAAGTGTAGGTGAGAGAGGTATACAGGCAGTCACCACACTGACGTCCAAAGTTGTCCTATTGCAAGAAGAAGTGAGAGTGACTGGTAGGAAAACAACTTCAGATGGATAAATGTTCTTGTTGTTTCACGACAGATGATCGAGTCACAGTACAGGCACTCCAACCAGCCAAGCTGTATTTCCTGCCCTAAGGCAGGTTGAGACAAAACCAGATGATACTTTTCCTTTCGGTCACAAATTAGCCTGGTACGATAAAATGTCGCTTGATGGACTAGCACATCTATAACACACACTGACGCACATAGGAATGCCCTTGTCTCCTAGCTGAGCGGAATGAGACACAGGCAGGGAGGGAAAAACACAACTCGTCACACAGATGATATTTAACCCTACGTGGAAAGGCATGACGACGATGTAGGCAGAAAACATCTTCAGGCTATAAATTCCCTTTTCCCCTAGAGGCATGTAAAGAGTTACCACAGGCAGATTACACCACCCAGGAGACTTTCATGGCACTTATCACCACAAGGGAAGGTGCAGGAGGACCATTAGGGAAGGCATAACATCTGCCCAACTTTGTCTCATTACCTAGAGGGACGCTGTAAAGGGAGACCACAGCGACAAATACATTTCACGCATAACATGGCCTAACCCCTTAGAGGAATGAGGAAAGTTAACTCGCAGGAATCACCCCCAAACTCGCGGTCCCATGGATTGTACTGTATTTCTGGAGTAACTGTGCAAGAGCAGACGAATGCCAACTACCAGTACATAAAATCTTTTGTCCCACATAGGCAAGAGGAGAGGAATACAGGCAGGTACTAACCTACTCTAGCCCTTATACTGACCTTGTAGCTTTTTTTTAGAGGTACGTTAATGAGTGCATATAAGCTCACATATTCAGGAAGAGAGAGTACTGTTCCCTAGACATAAAAGGGGCGAGACACAGGGAGGCACACAAATTCAGGCCAATAGATTCATATACACTAGATAGCAGAGTGCGGCACAGGCGGGCACATACAACAGCCATATTGCACTTGTCCCATAGAGTCAGTGGAGAGATAAGGTAGGAAACAAATTGTCCATTAATTTGTTCGTAGAGGAGGAGAGACTCCAGTGACCACACACTCGGATTTGTTGAGCTTTCTCTCGAAGTTAACAGACACAGCAGGATCCACTGCAACGGTGGCATATCCGATATAGACAGGTGAGAGAGACACAGAAAACAACACAAGAGGCCATGTTGCACACTGTAGCTTAGAGAGTGGTGTAAAGAGACACAAGTGGCATACAAACGTCAGAACGATGTATGACCTTCCTCGTGGCAGGTAAGGGTAACAGTCAAGTGCTAACACTTAGGCACAAAGTCACACCCTTGTTGGTTATAGACTGCAGAGGCACATGGAGCACGTACTGGACAATAAAATCCCATCCCATAAGATCAAGGACGAGAAAAGCCAGAAAAAACCAGTCAGGCCCTAATTTCTTATCCTCTAGAGGTCTAGTGAGTGACAGGGAACAAACATACTCATGATATAGGAATCTCCCATTCCACATAGATGCAGTGAGAAAGATACTTAAGACACTCACATTCATGGCAGAGATACATTCCCTAGAATCAGGGAAGAAAAACATGAGGCAACAGAAACTTTTATGAAACTTTGAACCTAGACCTGAAAAAAAAAAAAAAAAAAAAAAAAAAAAACAAAAAAAAAAAAAATAAACAAAAAGAGAGAGACACAGGTAGACACACACACTAGGTTCAGAGTTACCCTTGGACCCTTAGAGGGACAGCAATGAGATATAGTCTGATAACACTGAAATGCCATTGATGCAATTTTACATAGGAGGAAATAGAGAACCACACCAGACACAAACTCTCAGTCCTAAAATGCTCTAATCCTGAAGCTTATGAGAGAGACAGGTAGGAACACACACACCGCACATAAATGCCTGTTTTCCTATGGGCCAAGAGTAAAATGACACGACAGCTCCCACTCAGCCAAATAGATGCTCTGCCACTAGGCTGCTGACAGAGCAACAGGGAGGCAAATAAACACGCCCTTCGATGCTTCTATTCCTTGAGAAGAATGGAAAGAGACAGAAAACAGGCAGAGCTCTCTCACTCAGCAGATGGTTTCCTTTCCTATTTGTTTCACACATGCAATGAAAACATTTCCTAAAATGAAGTAATCGAATTATAAAACATGAACAGATATGATAGACTGGAAATTAAATCAGGAAATTGGCAACTGCTGAATGCTCTCCTTGATCATGGGACAACTGCTAAGCCTTTGTAAATCTTCACTGTCTTTGCAACTTCTATTTAGACAAATCACAGCCTAGCCACTAAACCATCATACATTCACTCAGGATTATATTTGAACAAATGACAAAACTCACTTCAGAACAAATATATAATCATCAATTTAGTGTTTCTGACCAATCACAGCCTTGCTCATAACAGTACCCACAATCATTATACATGTTGTTTTGACCAATTACAATCTTGCCTCTAAAGGCCACCATCTTGCCTATGGTCTCAGGCATTCATAACCGTGTGAATTCAGGTTACCAGGATACAGTAAACCCAAGGCCTTTTTACTTCAAGTGGAAGACATGGTTCGGTTGATTCCGTGGAGCTCTCTGTTATGGGCAAAATGCAGAGATTTTTTTTGCTTAACTTTGTAGAAATCATTGATAAGGTATGTCGGTCTCCAGGTGTTATTGCAGATTCATTATTTCATATTTCTTTTAAAAGTTTCAGACTAATCTAAATTATGTATTTAAGTATTACCTTATTTAAGTAATTATCAACTTGCTGATTGTGAAATTATTTCTGTTCCTTGAGTAATACTATTTATACCAGTTAAAAATCTTATGGAATACATGGCAAAAAGGCCAGACTAGCTGCTGTTAAGTACCAAAATGTATCACAAGAGAGATCCAGTACCAAAATAGGTGAAGGATTTTGAGCACTGTGATAAATATTATAGATAATTTCTATAAGAAGATTATTGATTTAAACAATATATGGTAAAGTATATCACCTAGACATGGGCAGTAGATAAAAGTTATATAATACATTTTACCTTGGATGTATGAAAGAGAGAAATAAATGAAAAATACATACAAAAATATATATCTATATAATATATATATTATATATATGAAAGAGGAGCGATATGAGATAAATAAATCTAAAGGTAGTAGTTGATAGATTTAGATAGGTTGAGGGTGTAACATAGAGAAAAAGAGGAAGAGGTGAAAGAGAGAGCCATGGAAGATGAATTACAAATGCATTGAATAGATTATAAATTTATGGAGAAAAAATAAAGGAGAAGATGAGAAGATGTATCTATGGGAAAACTAAAGATTTATAGATATATTGAAAAATAGATCAGAATGATTTAGAGTAAGGATAAACGAAATGATACATCAAAGGTATAGAGATAGGATATCCCAAAGAGAAATGATGATAAATACATGGATAACAAGAACAGTATCGTAACTGATTGATGAATGGATGGCAAGAACAAGAAAGCTAGAGAATGAAGGATGAGATTTAAGAATGTAATGCGACTAGTGCTCAGGAGAGGGTCCAGTGTAGTTCTCTGTATTGGAATGCAGATGCCCTTCTAGTTTACTTTATCTCTGGGTGACCAGAACTGTGGCTCAGGGGAAACTGATCAGGATTGAGAAGAAGAAAAAGGAAGAGAAGGGAAAAGAGCCCAGGTTTCTTCTCTAGGACTGGCTGTACTGCAGGCTGAGGAGATAACTTAAACTGACCACCTTTTTCCTATGGCTGAGGATGTAAAAGTGGCTTCTGGCTAGAGCTGCACGGGGGTCATAAAAGAGGCTCTTTGATCTGTAGTTAGGCCTCTCAATAAGTTTGTGTAACTTAGGCTTTAGCCCTAGAAGGCTAATGCCCCTGATTCTGCTAACTTATTTGCTAATCTTAGAGAAATAAGAGTAAGAGAGAGGAGAGATAGAAAATAAACCACTCACACACGTACGTTCGAGAGAAGAGGACCAAGAGAAAAGGTGGATGAAGTCAGGTGTCTTAACTTCAACTGAAGTTAAGCCACTCAATCTTTTCTTCTCTGTTCTCCCTCATTTTCTCCTGTTCCCCTTCATTTTCTCCTCTGTTCCCCTTCATTTCTCTCTCGTTCTCTTTCCGTTTCTCCTTTGTTCTCCTCTTACGTTTATTGTAGCCCATATATATACTTCTGAGAAAAGGGAATTACCTCATAGTTAGAAGAGTACAATTAATCACAAAAGCAGATGAATTCTAAAATACAACAGGTTACATGCTTTAAATCTAAACATTTCTTATCTATGTATCCATTACATAAGTTCATGGTGAGTTCTAAATGACGAAGGTTGGCAGGGTCTAAGGTTAAGAGTATACAACTTATCAGTTAGGACAGACCTGACTATACATTATCCAGCTATCTCTTAGTTCTTTATGAGCACAGGATAATAATTTTGTCTGTCTTTCATTCTAAGAAACAGTAAATTCAGATATCTCTAGGTAACTTCTTTCCACATAGGTTCACATGGAGTTTAAACAAATTTGGATATATTTATGGTCAAATACCAGGATTCGTGGTGCCATCTGTGGTGGAGGCTTATCTGAAGCCACAAGTCTGCTGTTAGGCTATCCTAGGTGTGGCATCTGAAGGTCCACAAAGATATTTATTGCAGCCATAAACTAACTTTAACTTTTAAAACTATTTGAGCCTAATCAGGAATTCCATAATCTGGGATTAATTCATCTGGATAACAAAAAGTACATCTTCAATAAGATCCTCTAGGAAGTTTGTTCAATCAGACTTGGTCAGTACCCAGGAAATAACAATTCACACCAATGTCAGATGTATTTATTTTTGGTTTTGAGACAAAGCCTCTCTGTGTAATCTTGGCTATCCTGGACTCTCTTTGTAGACCGGACTGGCCATGAATATAGTTCTGGCTGTCCTGGACTCACTTTGTAGACCAAGCTGGCCTTAGACTCACAGTAATTCACTTGCCTCTGCCTCCCTGGGTGCTGGGATTAAAGGCATGCGCCACCATGCCTGGCTCTAATGCCAGATTTCAGAAAGATGCAGTAGTGCACAATTGACAGGGTAGTCAGAGGTTGGAAGCAGTTCTGGGGTACATCACAATACAGACCTTGCAAATACTGGATCACCTCCAGAGATCTCTCATGCCTCCTGTACTTTCCCAAATCAATGGCTCCTGACAGCATGTCAGAGGCTGGAAGCAGTTTTGGGGTACATGGTGGTATAAGACCTTGCAAACACCAGATCACATTCTAGACAGCCCACATGCCTAGTGAGCCCCCTTAACAGGGTGGTTCTTGGCAGAAGAAAAACTCAGAGGAGTTAGAGGATTAAATCCATATATGAAATGTAGACCATGGCTCAGAAAATTAAATATGATAAAGAAGGAAAAAATATAAACAATAACTACCAATTAGATGTGCCAAAGAAGAGAAATTCAGGATAGTTATAGAATACTGATACATGGATGGATAACAATCACAGAATAACTAGAGTATAGAAGACAGGTAGAAGACAATCAAAAAATAAGAAAATTAAAGAAGATAAATTGATTGAAGATATATATATATCTTCATTTATATATGAGAGATAGGTGGAAAGGAGATAAAAGATAGCTAATGATTAATGATGCTTGGATGGTAGCCATTCACAGCTTAGCTTAAATGATAGACAGGAAACAGGCATGTGATGATCAGAGGATTGGTCTATATGGATAAGAGATATAAAATAGTATGATATTAATAACGCAGGAATATTATGCAGACACATTATATGTAGAAGAAATATGATATAAATAGAAACGAAGTATATAGAGGATAGAAGATGGATAGATGATTTGATAGATGGAACAAGGTTACAGGATAGCTATAAAACAAACTGATCTTTAAATGGAAGATAGATTCAGAATAACTGCTACATAGGTGATCCTTATGTGTTAGACACATGGTAGACACATGGTAGATACACGGTAACTACAGGGTAGTTGCTAATACACACACAGGGTAGGCACAATTTATAGGTACAGAGATTGAAATGAGACTCCTTTAGGATAGATGATACATAGATTCAGTATAAACAGATCATGGGTAGATGATAAAGGATAGAAATATGGAAGATAGACACGCTATATTTTTGTAGGCTATACACAGATGGATGATATAAACAAGATCAGTAGAACATAAACAGTATATAAATGGGGGATAGTAGATTTATTTTTGACCTAAAACAGATAGAATTTGGATGATAGATAAATAATAGATCTGAAAGTGATACAGCATATGTAAATAGTCAATCATAGTTAGATGTAAATTAGCCACAGTATAGCAGGAATATAAATGATTCTTAGAATGTAAACACAAGCAGATTATTGTGAGTTTGAGCCCAGCCTAGTCTCCTAAGAGAGTCCAGGACAGCCAATGCTAAACAGGGGAACCGTTTTTTGAAACACACAAATACACAGAAATACACACACACACACAAATACAAATAAGAAAGTAAACATGGGATAGATAGATGGTAGATTGCAGATAGGTGATAATAATGAAGGTAAATATAGGTTAGTTGGTGATGGGATAAATTGTTGATAGAAAACAAACTGATTTAGGTTTGATAGATGACAGAATGAATGTAAGTTTTATGTAGGTAAATTATAGGTATATGCATGAAGAATACACAGTGTATTGAAAATAGAGGATGGATACATGTAGACATATGACAGGGTTCTGAAAGATATGAGAGCAAATAGACAATTATATAATAGGAGTTAGAAAATTTAGGCTAGTGATACAGTAGAAGATAGAATATAGAAGAAGACATATAGAAAATCAGTGACAGACAACAGATGATTGACAGATGAGTGGCAGTGTGTAAAAAGATGATACTAAAGATATAATGTACATAGTTGACAACAGGATAAATCACAGGAAGAAAGCAGAGACTTGATAAATATAGAAGTGGTAGATGCTACAGATTATAGAAAAATGATTGCTTTGTAAAATCTTGGCATTAATTGGTTTTAGATTCTACTTTTACCTGATTGAAAAATGGAGAGAAATCAGCAGGAACAGAGCATGAAGTAGGAATGGATAATGCTGATGATAAAGAATCTTTTACTTGATGAGTTATAACTTTGACATTCTTTTCACTTCATTGAAATAATGAAAATGGAATTTACTTGTTTAATTGTGTATTTACTATTTATTTTAGCTACCAGTTCATGGAATTTAGCCTGACTTGCCTCAAACACTTAATACTTATGCATTCCTATCTGAGTATTGTGTATGGCCCCATCTTGACATACCTTTTCACAAGAGTTACTGTGCATAATGAAAGCACTTGATGTTTAATTAACAAAAAGTGTGCCATTTTCTTGTCTTATAAGTTATAGATTCACATAGGAATAATTGGCCTCATTGCTACTATTCATAAAGATCATTCTTGAATTCTCTGTTAGATCGGGTTTCTTTAAATAGGCCAGTAGACAACACAAGAAGAGTTTAACAATTTCTTGAAGAGAATTAGCAAACAGATGGACAAGCATGATCATGGACACACTAGAGCCAGAGAAAGTCCTGTAAAAGTGGCATAGATTAGGGAATATTAGTTGAAGGTGACATTAGGAGTACTATTTGTTTCTTTCTACTTATTGGTTGTTTGTAGGTGGAGTATGTACAGTGTACAAAATATACCCAAAAGCTTGCCCATGGGTGGAAATTACCAAAGGATAATGGACAATCGTAATGACAATTTCTGTGGATCTGTAAGACAATGCTTAAATCGTGGAAAACATGTAGCTCTTGATATGTGATGGATTTATCTACATGAACATATAATTACAGTCTCCTAATTTTAGATTAAGGCATGACCTTCTTGACTACATTATTCCTTGAGAAATTTCTTTATTTGTATGTCCTCTTTTTGGCTAACCCCCCTGAAATATTTCCTAGGCCCACTGTCCACTCATTCACATTGCATTTCTTCTTCAATTATCTTCAGCAGGGCTAAAGTTTCTACACTCTCCATCCTACATCACCAATACTAAAGACAGTATTCTCATTGTCTCTTTAGTGAAGACATTTGTAATGCACTCTGAGGACATATTATGAGACTGTTGACCTAAAGCCACAATTCCCAAGAAAATCATTGTAAACTCTGACACTTTCTTTTTCTTGTGATTTGGGGAGCTAATTCACATTTACCGAAATATTTAAGTTGGAGTCTGTGTCACCCAAATTCATTACTAACTCAGGGAAAGGCAAGAGTGTTAGTTTTGTGAACAGGAACAGCGGCCATGTTGAAGTGTAGTGCCCACTGAGATGCCCTGGGAATGGCCTTACGTTCACTCAAGTAAAAGCCCTTCGTCAAAAACTGAGCAGAATTCCACCTTTTAGTTAGGGACTGTTTTTATGGATCTATGTACAGTTGTTAACCTTCTATGGCATATTGAGGATTCTGAGTTTGATAGAACAAAATGGAAAATTGCACGTTTTGGGGTGATTTTTCAATGGCATTAGTTTTACTAAGAAATGATATAGCACAATTTAAGTTTTTTATGGTACTAGATATTACTTTGCATTGGTTAGACAGGTGAAGCGTTATATGCACATGCTGTGCCAGCTTGATGACCTGAGTTCAATCCATGAAACACACATGAAAGTGAAAGTAGATAACCAACATCCCAAAGTCTTATTCTGACTTCCTCTATAGTTGTGGAATATGCAACCCGTCACATCTATTCAAAACCATTTTTTTAAAATTGGACATTTGATATCTATAACAGCAACTGCTCATTTTTAAATATAATTTCTCACATTTATTTTATGAAAAGATATGTCAAAGAAAGGAACAAAGTTTGAGGAAACTAAAGGTCCTGAGTTCCCTAGCTATGGAGAGTACCAAAAAATGGTAACAGTGATTTTACTGCATACTTTATAGGTAGATTGCATGTAATAAGTATGCAGTACAGCACTTCTCTAAGCATACCTAAAAGAACATAGGACTTCAATACGACAGCCAGTATTACAAAAATTCATATTCTTAGCTGAAAATATAAGCCACATAGGGACATCATTCATTTTTTAAGCACTTTTATTTTCAAAAAAGTTGAGTGCATATTATATAGTAAGATTTGTTGTTTTTGACACGATGGTCCTAACGGAATCATGGTCATTAGCGCCAAGGCTATTGAGGGACAGAATGGGAAGTATTTCTTTCCTCTGGGCTCAACCCAATTAGGGAGTATGATGTATATGTCCCCCAATTTGAAGGGCATATAATTTTTTATTTCAGCACCTGTATTTATGTGCAGGAAGAATCAGTATACCGTAAGGGCATTGTATATTGTGTTAGGTGAGTGGCAAGAAATTGGACCGATTATAGTCCTTTGGTTAGAAACTCTCCGATTGAGGATGAATGGTGATAATATTAGCAGATACAGGCATAACAAAACACTGTGATGAGGGCAGTGTTGGCAGCCAAGAAAAACTCTGTAATGGGAGGTATATGTTCCTCTTGTGATGCTGTTTTAGATCTATCTCTCCTTCATTCAGTTTTATAATAAACTATTTCTCTATTTATATATGGGAAGCTATTGTATGAAAGAGGAGAGCAGAGAAGCAGACATAAGAGTCTTTATACTATGATGGCTTAGAAGAGTGAGCAGTGAACTCGAATCAAAGTGAAATAACTTCCCTGCATCCATTAGGCTTGAAATAAATCATTTAGTGTATATTTCCTTTTGGTACTATTCAACTTGTTGTCTTCCTAACACTTATATATGGATTAGTTACAAGGAAAGTATGTAATTCATTTTTTAACTGTAAAGAACTTCTTAGTCGACAGATATTAGAGTGGATATTAGACTGGGTTTTGACTGTGTATTTGACACTCAAAGTTTCCAAAATAATGGTGGCAACAATGGAAAGGGTTGTGATAATTTTATCTGTAGGAACAGCCCAGTGGTATTCAAGCTTGTGTTTTAATTGTTGATTCTGATGAAGAAACTACACTAAAGCCATCCAGGTAATATATATGATGGTGGTAAGTAACGAAAACCTGAAGATTGTTTTTTTATACAGGATGAGCATACAATAGAATGACCAATAAGGACATTGAGTGAATCCCAGATGAGCAAATTGCGTGTTCCAAACCTTGGTATTCCATATATCTTAGGAATAATGTAAATAGTGTCTGTTGTATTATCTTCTTTAAAAGTCGAATAATTGGTGAAGAAAAAATCTGTTCACTACATGTGAGATTGTGACCCCAATCTTTAGGGCCCACAAAGAAGAAGAGGAATGATTCCTGCAATTTTTACCTCTGTATTGAAAAGAAGTCACATTCTTGAACACACACACACACACACACACAGACATGCACATCCTGAATAAAAAATATGTGTTTGAAAAAACTGGAGTACTGAAGGCACACATGCTATCATTTGAGTTATGGAGTTAGGAGAATCAGTAGTCCACAGTTGCGGTTTTTCAATCCTGTTTTAACAAGTAGAAAAAATGAGAAAGCAAATCAAAAATCTTCAAGTCGCCACAACCTTGACATGAGATATATCTCCTGAGTAGGCCTTTTAATACCATTTGCTTTAATTGAATTAGGTTGTCATTTCTCTCTCTCTCATGATTAAAAATGTGTTCTCTCTATACCACTGGGTCTTAAGCTTAATGTCTAAGTACAAAATAGATCACATAGGACAATGTAAAAGTAATGGAGTATAAAAGAAAATACAGTATCCAGTTATTATCAAAACAAACATCTGAATATATAGTTTTGGTCCTTGTAGTAGAAGACTTTCTATTTGTAAATGTCTTTAATATTTTGAAAGTATAGATTGGGTTCTAGCAGTAGTTTCTTGATGAATCTTATGTCTATACTGGTCTAAAAACATCAATTAGAACAAGAAGTTTTTTTGTGGCAGAATTACTGGACATAGGGTGTCTGTAGGTCCCATGGGGTCACTATATTGTTATGAGTTCCTGATTGCAGTGTTATTCTCATGGTTCTTATGACACTTTTCTGCCAAGGTCTCTAATTCTTATGCCCCTTCAGCCCTCCTTAGTGTAATATTCCCTAAGCTTGTGGAAAAGGCTCTTAGCCATGTCAGACATACATGAAAACTCTCACATAACACCTAATTCTCTACAGTTTGGCTACTTGTGACTATCAATTTTTGCTACTGAATATTTAATAAAAGCACTACTTATTTGATATTTGAAAACTACAATAACCAATGGCAAAGAAGATTACTTGCATAAAGATATTAATTTAGAGACCACATTTATATTATGTCCATTAAGCTAGGTAATGACAAGTACATTCAACATGGAGGCTGGAGAATTCCCCAGCTTTTGTTTTCTCGATCTGACATATAGTACCATATATACATATATATATATATATATATATATATATATATATATATATACATATATGCTATCCATCCACTCAGAAATGAGTCAGCTCCAACATAACACTGATACAACTACTGCAACTTATGGAATTAATTTCCCATGCAAGTCTTAATTGTTGATCACAGTGTTCACAGATGGCCAAACCATGAATAGGTTTTTTTCTGCCTCCTTTTGCTTATATAACTCAGTCTAGTACTATGAAAGATATACAACAAAGAAGAAACTATCCTGCCAATACATAAAACACATTTTGATTATTATTTCTTTATGGTTTAATGAAGGCTTGAAAAAAGATGCCAGAGGGAAGAGGTGCAAAGAATGGGCCATGTTGAACATTTACTAGGGATCATCCTGATTCAGACTCAGAAGTATGTGCAGTAACAGCCATTGAGTCGAACTAAAAACTGTTATCACTCTACTGTTGTTATTTACTTAAATTTGTTGCAAATATTTGTAAAAAGACACACTTACTATTACTCTCACTCTCTCACAAACACACACTAACAAACATATACATATTCATAGTGTTGGCTTTTCAATTTCCTGCACTATGTTAAAAATTATGTTAAAGTCTCTAGGATTCTGCCTGTGTTTCTTATTATTTGGGTCTCATTCTATCTCAGTAGTGAAATATATTCCTTTTTTCGAAACCCAGGTTGAGTTTGCAGAAGTTCGACCTGCTACCTGGAAAATGCTACATGAAACAGTTCAGAACTGGGCATCATCTCAGTCGAATACAAGCACAGACATGAGTGCAAATACAAGCAAGAGCACAAGGACATGGATTACTTTTATGGATTTTACACCGCTTATCTCAAGTAGGTACTATGAGCCTATTAGAAGTTTAAGATTTAAATTCGATGATTTTCAAAGTGGTAAGGAGTTTTAACATATCATTCTGTTGGTGAAATCCCAAGTGTCATGTCCAACTTTACTCAATTTCTCTAAATAATTTGATGTGAAGATTCACAGAAATATATGTAACCTTGGTTTCTCAGATTCAAGCAATGACTGATTATATGCTTTAGACATCTCAGTTAGAAATGTTCTGACTCCTTGTTCAGTGAATAATTGTGTCTTCCACTTGCTTTGATTGTTATACTACACCCATTTTAACAAATATGACTTTGAATAAATATCATTTGTATTGTTTATGTCCATGCAGCATATCCAGTGCAACCAAATATTCTTGTTACATTAGTATGAGGTTTGAAAGCAGTTTATGACATACATTAAACTATGTTCCGAGAAGTCAGAGCAAGGCTGTTATATCCTCACATTATGATGGGATAAAAGATTTGTTATCAGGTGCATTGTCAGTAAGATAAAATGCGAATTAAACAGTGAAGTTTGTTATTACTTACTACAAAATATTACTTCTCTCCATTTCTCAGTTTGTGGTCACAAAAGTACTAATTATACAATTGGATAAGAACTTGCCATACCTGAATCATGGATCTAATTGCAGAAGAACAATATGTGTAAGATTGACACTTATTAGGGGTTAAACTGACAGTTTATTCATCATTTCTAAGGTAGTTTTTAATTTACACAGTTTTATTGCACCACTTACATTAGTTCTATAAGTTTCATACATCTATTCCAAATTGTTCATTGGAAAAAACACAGATGTGTGTCTGTTTTGTTTGTGTGTGTGTGTGTGTGTTTGTGTATGTTTTTTTGCTTTAAAACAAAAAAAACCACAGTTCTTGTTATATAAAAATTCATTATTATGTTTTGTAACATCAGTGCTTTTTTTTCAGATATCTTACAGGATTCATGATGGATTTAATGAACATGCTAAAGCCGGCGAATATGGAAACAATGTAACCTTGGAGGTCTTTTCAATGATAGTCAGAAAAAAGGTGGCTCCACAAG
>NW_026131899.1:0-29905 GCF_903995435.1 Acomys russatus
TGATGAGTTCTGCCCGTGGTTCGGTCCCAGTGCTCCTGGCTGGACTTGGCAGGGAACACAGAAGGCTGTGGATACCTTGGCCTGACCCAGCGCTCATTCAGAGACCCAGAACAATTGCAGGATCCACAGCAGAGAGGGACTGAGGATCACTGGCTGTGAGAGACCAGAACAACAGGGCTAACCTCCTAACATCCACACCAGTGAAGCTTTGAGCTCGCAGCCTAGGGAAATCGTAAGAAAACAAGTGAATCTATCATCAGACACCCTCCATTCAACTCTGGAAGCTACCCAACAAAAACAAAGACGGCAAGATGTCTAAAGGACAACGAAAAAGCATACGCAAAAAACCCCAAAACAACATGGCGTCTCCAGTTTCCAGCTATCCCAAAGAAAACCACCCAGAGAACTCAAATACAACGGAAATACAAGAAAATGACCTCAAATCCTTAGTAATGAGGATGATAATGGAGGAAACAAATAAAATTCGTAATCAAATGCAGGAAGACGCAGACAAACAGGTGAGAGACATAAAAGAAGCACATAGAGTGGAACTGGAAAAATTGCAGGAAAATGCAAACAACCAGATGAAAGAAATAACTAAAACGGTTCAAGCTCTGAAGACCTATAAAGAGGCAATGGAAGAAACTCAGGAATATACAAAAAATCAGATGAAAGAAATCAAAAAATCAGTTCAAGATCTGAAAATGAAAATGGATTCAATGATAAACACACAGACAGAAGAAAAACGAGAACGTGAGACCTCAGAGAAGAAGGCGAGCAACACAGAGGTGAGCTTTTCTAACAGAATCCAAGAGATGGAAGAACGAATCTCAGGGCTAGAAGATACAATCACAGATATTGAATCAACCATTAAAGAAAATGCCAAATCTGGAAAACTCCTGACACAAAACATCCAAGAAATTAAGGACACCATGAAAAGAAGAAATTTGCGGATAATAGGCATTGAAGAAAGAGAAGACATCAGGCTCCAGGGCCCAGAAACTATTCTCAACAAAATCATAGAAGAAAATTTCCCCAATCTAAAGAAAGAGATGCCTATAAACATACAAGAGGCCTACAGAACACCAAATAGAATTGACCAGAAAAGAAAAACTGCCCGCCACATAATAATCAAAACACAAAACATGCAGAACAAAGAAAAAATATTAAAAGCTGCAAGGGAAAAGGGCCAAATAACATTTAATGGTAAACCTATCAGAATTACACCTGACTTCTCAGCAGAGACCATAAAAGCCAGAAGGGCCTGGACAGAGATCCTGCAAACCCTAAGAGAACACAGATGCCAGGCCAGACTACTTTACCCAGCAAAATTATCAATAACCATTGATGGAGAAAACAAAATATTCCATGACAAAAACAAATTCAAACAGTACCTATCCACAAACCCAGCTTTACAGAAGGTACTAGAAGGAAAACTCCATCCCAAAGGGTCAAGCTACAACCAAAACTACCCAGGAAATAGATAACTATCCCATGGCAAAAACACAACTACACAAACGCTCGACTGGAAACAACATCAAAATTAAGACTCTTAACAGTCACTGGTCATTAATATCTCTCAACATCAATGGCCTCAATTCTCCAATAAAAAGACACAGACTAACCGAATGGGTACATAAACAAGACCCAACATTCTTCTGCATCCAAGAAACACATCTCACCCATAATGAAAGGCATTACCTCAGGGTAAAAGGTTGGAAAAAAATATTCCAAGCAAATGGTCACAAGAAGCAAGCAGGGGTAGCCATTTTAGTATCGAACAAAATAGACTTTCAACCAAAATTAATCAAAAGGGATGAGGAAGGACACTTCATACTCATCAAAGGTAAAGTCAACCAAGATGACATCACAATTCTGAACATCTATGCTCCCAATACAAGGGCACCCACATATGTAAAAGATCTCCTAAAAAAGCTTAAACCACACATCGATCCCCACACAATAATAGTGGGAGACTTCAACACCCCACTCTCACTGAAGGATAAGTCATTGAAACAGAAACTAAGCCGAGAAATAACATCATTAACCAATGCCATGGGTCAAATGGATCTAACAGATATCTATAGAACCTTTCACCCAAACAAGAAAGAATACACCTTCTTCTCTGCACCCCATGGAACCTTCTCCAAAATTGATCACATCGTAGGTCACAAAGCAAGCCTCAACAGATACAAGAGGATTGAAATAATACCTTGTATCCTATCAGATCACCATGCTCTTAGGCTGCAATTCAACAACAACAGAAATAACAAAAAGCCTACACGTACGTGGAAACTAAACAACTCTCTGCTAAATGACACCTGGGTCAGGGAAGAAATAAAGAAAGAAATCAAGGAGTTTCTGAAATTCAATGAAAATGAAGAAACAACATACCCAAATTTGTGGGATACATTGAAAGCAGTGCTAAGAGGAAAATTCATAGCACTAAGTGCCTTTAAAAAGAAATTGGAAACATCGCACATAAGCATCTTAACAACACAACTGGAAGCCCTAGAAAAAAAAGAAGCAGAAACACCCAAGAGGAGTAGACGCCTGGAAATTATCAAACTCAGGGCTGAAATTAACAAATTAGAAACTAAGAAAACAGTCCAAAGAATCAACAAAACCAAAAGCTGGTTCTTTGAGAAAATCAACAAGATAGACAGACCATTAGCCAAACTAACTAAAAGGCAGAGAGACAGTATTGAAATGAACAAAATCAGAAATGAAAAGGGAGACATAACAACAGACACTGAAGAAATTCAAAGAATCATAAGATCCTACTTTGAAGGCATATACGCCACAAAATTTGAAAATCTAAGGGAAATGGACGATTTTCTTGATCAAGTTCACTTGCCAAAGTTGAGTGAAGAACAGATAAACAAGTTAAATAGTCCCATTTCCCCTACAGAAATAGAAGCAATCATCGATGGTCTCCCAACCAAAAAAAGCCCAGGGCCAGATGGTTTCAGTGCAGAATTCTACCAGACCTTTAAGGGCGAGCTAATACCGATACTCTTCAAGCTACTCCAAAAGATAGAAATGGATGGAAAATTACCAAATTCATTCTATGAGGCCATAGTCTCATTGATACCTAAACCTCACAAAGACTCAACAAAGAAAGAGAATTTCAGACCAATTTCTCTTATGAACATAGATGCAAAAATACTAAATAAAATACTTGCAAAACGAATACAGGAGCACATCAAAGATATCATTCATCATGACCAAGTAGGCTTCATTCCAGGCATGCAGGGATGGTTTAATATACGGAAATCCATCAATGTAATCCATCATATAAACAAACTGAAAATAAAAAACCACATGATTATCTCCTTGGATGCAGAGAAAGCATTTGATAAAATTCAACACCCATTCATGTTTAAAGTTTTAGAGAGATCGGGGATACAAGGCACTTTCCTCAACATAATAAAGGCTATATACAGCAAGCCAATAGCCAAAATCAAAGTAAATGGTGAGATACTCAAGGAAATTCCTCTCAAATCGGGAACAAGGCAAGGCTGCCCACTCTCTCCATATCTCTTCAATATAGTACTCGAAGTTCTAGCCAGAGCAATAAGACAACAAAAGGAGATCAAGGGTATCCAAATGGGAAAGGAGGAAGTCAAATTATCCCTCTTTGCAGATGATATGATAGTGTACATAAGTGACCCTCAAAACTCCACCAGAGAACTCCTAAAGCTGATAAACACCTTCAGCAAATTGGCTGGATACAAAATTAACTCAAAAAAGTCTGTAGCCTTCCTATACACAAATGACAAGCTTACAGAGGAAGAAATTAGGAAAACCACACCCTTCACATTAGCCACAAGCAATATAAAATATCTAGGAGTTACCCTAACTAAGCAAGTGAAGGACTTGTATGAAAAAAATTTCAAAACTCTGAAGAAAGAGATTGAAGATGACCTGAGAAGATGGCGTGATCTTCCTTGCTCATGGATCGGGAGAATTAACATAGTAAAAATGGCCATCCTACCAAAAGCAATCTACAGATTCAATGCAATCCCTATCAAAATAACTACACAATTTTTTAAAGACATTGAAAGTTCAATTCTGAACTTCATATGGAAAAACAAAAAACCCAGAATAGCTAAAACAATCTTGTACAATAAAAGATGCTCCGGAGGAATCTCCATACCTGATCTCAAACTGTACTATAAAGCAATAGTACTTAAAACAGCATGGTACTGGCACAGCAACAGGCTGGTTGATCAGTGGAATCGAATCGAAGACCCAGATATGAATCCACACACATATGGTCACTTGATTTTTGACAAAGAAGCCAAATCCATTCAATGGAAAAAGGATAGCATCTTCAACAAATGGTGCTGGTCTAACTGGAGGTCTATGTGTAAAAAAATGAAACTGGACCCATATTTGTCACCTTGCACAAAACTCAAATCCAAGTGGATTAAAGACCTCAACATAAAACCAGAGACACTAAGCCACTTAGAAGAAAAAGTGGGAAAGAGCCTGGAACATATTGGCACAGGAGACAACTTCCTGAACAGAACACCAACGGCCCAGGCCTTAATGTCAACCATTAATAAATGGGACCTCATGAGGCTGAGAAGCTTCTGTAAGGCAGGAGACACTGTCAAGAGAACAAAGCGACAGCCTACAGACTGGGAAAAAATCTTCACCAACCCTACATCTGACAAAGGTCTAATATCCAAAATATATAAAGAACTCAAGAAATTAAACACCACCAAACCGAATAACCCAATTGAGAAATGGGGCTTGGAACTAAACAGAGAATTCTCAACAGAGGAGTATCAAATGGCTGAGAAACACTTAAAGAAATGCTCAACCTCCTTAGTCATCAGGGAAATGCAAATCAAAACAACTCTGAGATTCCATCTTACACCCATCAGAATGGCTAAGATCAAAAATTCAAGCGACACCACATGCTGGCGAGGATGTGGAGAGAGAGGAACACTCCTTCATTGCTGGTGGGAATGCAAACTAGTACAGCCACTTTGGAAATCTATCTGGTGCTATCTCAGAAAAATGGGAATAGGGCTTCCTCAAGACCCAGCTATTCCACTCCTTGGAATATACCCAGAAGATGCTCCAGCACACAACAAGAAAATTTGCTCAACCATGTTCATAGCAGCCTTATTCATAATAGCCAGAACATGGAAACAGCCTAAGTGTCCCTCAGTAGAAGAGTGGATAAAGAAACTGTGGTACATATACACTATGGAATACTACTCAGCTATTAAAAACAAGGAATTCCCGAAATTTGTGGATAAATGGATTGAGCTAGAAATGATCATAATGAGTGAGTTAACCCAGAAGCAGAAAGAATCAAATGGTATATACTCACTTATGTCTGCATACTAGCCCAAGGGGCATGTCCCACGAAAGCCTTCACTTACCAGGAAACTGGGACAGAGGGGAAGGCATCCTATTGGGACTCTAAATGAGAGACGCATGGGAGAACAGCAAAATAAAAGGATCCAGAGGGTCCTAGAAATCTACAAGTAGAACAATATGATAGGCAGATTTGGGCCCAGGGGTCCTGCTCAAACTAAGGCACCAGCCAAGGACAATACAGGAGGTAAACTTTAAACCCCTTCCCAGATCTAGCCAATGGTCAGAATATTCTCCACAGTTGAGTGGAGAGTGTGATACGACTTTCTCACATACTCTGGTGCCTCACATTTGACCATGTCCCCTGGAGGGGGAGACCTGGTGGCACTCAGAGGAAGGACAGCAAGTAGCCAAGAAGAGACTTGATACCCTATGAGAATATATAGGGGGACGTAATCCCCCTCAGGAACAGTCATAGGGGAGGGGAATAATGGGAAAATGGGGGGGGGGGAGGAATGGAAGGATACAAGGGATGGGATAAACATTGAGATGTAACAAGAATAAATTAATAAAAAAAAAAAAAAAAAAAAAAAAAAAAAAAAATTTTGTAAAGGATTCCAGAGGTCCTTGGAACACATTAGTAAATTGAATAGTTGTTTTTTCAGGTTCCTTTACCAGCTCTCTATCTTTTAAGGCTGTCTTATGACATTGTTCAATCATTTTATCTTTTGCTTGAATTTGTTTTCTTATGTTAGTATATTGTGTTTTACTAAGCAATTGACCACTATTAATATTTATTCTCTGTGTCATATTTTTTTGTTTTATTTTTATAGCCTCTGTTCACCACCATGATAACCACTGTAACTGGTGTGTTGTTGTCAATACTGTGGAAATTAAGTTTTTCCAATCTTGGGGAACAAGTCTCTTTTTATGTGGCACAGGTGTTTAACATTTTTTTAACGAAAGTAGAGTGCTTAGCATATTTGACGATGGATTCCTTAAAATGTTTTAAATGCATCATGTGTAGAAGATGCCAGGTCATTTTGTCATAACACTTAGCACCATTTTGTGTGGGCACATGTCTTACAGAAACTGGAAAACCTGAAGGTGACTGTGGAGGTGTGCTCTACTAGAACATTTTTTTCAAATACCTTTTGATCTGTTTGTCTTTCTTTTTCTCTGGTTTTTGACCTTTTCCACCATTTTTAATCAAAGATGCCTTCTTCTTTTCCAGCCAATCCAGTTTTTTGGATTTTGCCCATTTGTTCAGTCAAGGCAGTACTTTTTTAAAAAATGATAGGGCTTATTGACTCTTCTGGTTTTGTCTGTCTTTCTGGTTTCTCTATTTTTTGTCCTTTATCAATCTCAACTATAAAAAATCCCATTCGCTTACCAATCCCTTCTTTTTTTTTTTTTTTTTTTTTAGCTTTTTTATCTATCCAGTCAAATATGTAATCGTTCCCAAAAGGATGGAACTTACTGAACTTTCCCGCTTTTTTATATCATTAGTCTTTCTTTTAATCTTTATAAGCATGAAATATTGTCATAAAAGGACAACGAAAAAACAGAGAATTCCCTCTAAGTATAAGGCAGGAAAGAGTTTTGCAACAGCAGTTGCAACTTTGTTTATACCCTGAAACTGCATTTATGTAGCTTTGAATTTTGAAACATTTTTCATACCATTAGGGACTGTGGAACACCTCAGGCCCCACATTGGGCACCACTTTGTAGGCTCTGTTTCTTAACAATTAAACTTTATTATACAACCCAACTATCTTACACAAGAGGAGAAAAAAGGTTAAAAGGAAAAAAGAGTGAACCTTCCGGTATCCCTACCATGGGACGTGTCCTTAGGTGTCTCTACACTGTGTGCTGGTCCATCCTGTTCTCTGATCCACCTGCACTCTCAAGCCCGGTCTCAACTTGCTGTTACTCTCTTCTCCCTGCCTGTCTGGGTCACATGTGAAGGGAAGTCTCCTACTCCCATTGAGATTCAGTTAAAAAAACAATAGTCCAGGTGGAGTCCCCAGGTCTGCTTCCTAAATATCTGGCTCAGGACGGCTCCAAGCAGTCTATCACAATGTAAGCATGGGGTGTCCTAAGGTAAAGCCCACCAAGACTACTTTCACCTGTGTCAAAGCTTACAGTCTTTCCAACAGGACATTACCCAGCAGAGGATTGAAACTAAAGCTGAGTCTCACAGCCAAATATTGGGTAGCAGGCAGAAAGTCCTGTATAAGTGTGAAGGGGTAGAAAGTGCCAGAGGATACAGGAGGTAAAAATAATAACTACAGGTTCAACAAATCTGAGCCCAGGAGGACCAGCAGAGATTGATGCACCAAACAAAGGCTTTCCATGGACACTACCTAGCTATCTGCTTAGACATAGCCAATGGACAGCTCAGTCTACATATGTGTCTCCTTGTAAGGGGATCAGAGTTTTCCATGTCATGGACTCTGCTGCCTGCTCTTTGTTCACTTTCTCCTGCTGGGGAGCCTTTCCCTGCCACAGAGGAAGAGAATGCAGGCAGTCCAGATAAGACTTGATAGGTTGGGGTCAAATGCTAGGTGAGAAAGTTTCTGCTTCTCCAAATAGTAGGGGAGGGGAATGGGGAAAATGGGATAGAAGATGTGATAGGAAGAAAATGAGGAACAGACTATGATTGAGAGGTAATTGAACAAATTTTATATAATACATTTAAAATTAAAAATTTCAGAATAAATATCTTTTTGAGATTATGAAATTTATAATTATATTTGACAACCTTGTTTTAAGTAAGTGTTGCTATCTTACAAAAACCTGATATTGCATTATATATGTATCAGGTAGTGTTTCAATCTCAAAGAAAATGTATATTTATGTTCATTTTCCTATTTCTCTATCCAATAAAAACAGGCTGAGTGCCTATTTGTGAGGTTTATGACAAAAAAATTATATTTCAGATAAAACTTAAGTTCAAATGTCCTAGTCAATATAGGGGCAGAGTGTTGTAAACACATCATTTAAAAAGGGCAATATATACTATATTAAAGTAACAAAAATATTTTTATTCTTATTTGTGTCAATTAACACAGAATTTGATTATACATAACAGGAAATTTTTAAATGTTCTGAAAAATATTTTGCTATAATTACATTCTGTAACTATTAACAGTATATATATATATATATATATATATATATATATATGTATATGTATATCCACTCTATAAATTTAATAGCTAATATTATCAACAAACAATTAAGGACCACTCATATACTCATAATTTCAATAAAAATTAATGAATAATTAAAATGTTTGTAGACCTAAATGTGGAGTTAAAATCAGTCAAGTTTCTACAAAATTTCCTTGTATATTTTTCTCATCATAGGACTGAATAAACAAAAAAAAATTGAATTTGAAATATATTGTGTTAAATTAAGGTTGATGAGTTATTATCTTTGCATGCTAATAAAACAACCATGCTCAGAAAAGTAACGACTTCTAGAAAACCAATTTAAAAAATCAGAGTGGAAACCTGGTCAAAAATTTACACCTCTGCATTTCCATCAGCATAATTGTATGGGATAACCAAAAAAAATTATTCATTTAACACTCCCAAAATAGGTACATGGGGAAAGAGATACCTTATAGACTTTGAAAAAAATGGGGAACGGACATGGTCCTACTTTTTGAAATCACATATTTGATCATTTATTATTTTGTAAAATATTTAGTAGCATAAACAAATGATTATGCTATATAATGATATTAAAGCAAAATATATTTCTATTGTCTTATAACCAATAGAATACCTGGCTATACCAAATTATGTATAGGAATTTTCTTAGTATATCTATGTTCAATATTAGAAAACAGAAAAAGAAGAAAATATCTGTAAGTAGAATAAGTGGTATTTTACTTTTACAATAAATAAAATTGCATACAAACCTTTAAGCATTATTTCCAAATTTTACAGAACATTTTCTCCAAAATATACTCCACAATGTTGATGAAAAGTTTCCCCAAGATATATATGTTTAGGACATTATTAATTAACATTCTACAATTTCAGCAAATAATTTCAAATCTTTATAAGAAAAGAAAGCAAAACAAAAAATAAATAACATAGAAAAAAAGCAACAAATCCCCAAAGGACAAATCTGACAATATATAGTTTACAATTATATATAAAATAGAAGTGATTAAAAAAGTGTAGGAGATGCTCTATGAATATGTTCCTTGTACTCCACACATGAAAACATAAAGAACAGGAGTTCTAAGTCATCCCCAGTCACACAGCAAGTGTAAGGCTACTTAGAGACACAGGGAATTATGTTCGTGGAATTACATATAGGTAGGAAGGACTGTGTAGAACATTATTAAAATAAAATTATGTTAACCTTAAAAGTACTTATGATTTTGTGCCCTGCTTTTCATTTAATTTCTTCCTATATTTTATAACTTTATTTCTCTCATTTTTGAGTATAAAAATATTTATTCATGGCCTTATACAACACTTTGTGGTTTATCCAATCTATTCTTTTTTTTTTCTTCATTTAAATGTGTGTGTTCCCTCTGCTCATATGCAGTACATAAACAGCACAATCTTTTTATGTGTCCCACAAAATGGGTAAAAGGGACTAACTCTGACATGGACTCTGGCCTCCCAGTGTTGATCAGTTCACCCCCTGCCAGGAGGTTCTTTCTAGGTCCCAGAGGAGAAGGTTACATGTAGTACAGATGATGCTTGATAAGCTAAGGTCAGATGTTAAGGGAGAATGGCTCCACTTTTTTAGGACTAGAGGAGGAAGGAAAGGGGAGGAGGGAGGGAGGATGGTATCACGAGGTGAAGATGGAGGGGCTACAATCTACATGTAAAGAACTTATACTGCAGGAAAAGCAGGTAATTTATACTGCTAATCAATTGGGATTAGCTCTGAGACTACTTGAGAAATGAATGTGTGTACATAGTCAATGTTTCTTCTTGGTCATAGAATCCCTATGACTTAGGTATAAATGCCATTTTTCATATGGCATCAATGAAGATTTGCAGATATCTTACTTTTCTCATACAAAGAGCAGAGAACAAACCTTAATTGTTTTGTGTATCCTGCATACCTCATAAATTTTCAATTTTAGGACTGTATAATACATGTGAGAAATTATATATTTATAAACAAAAGAACCAGACTCGGATGCTAGATCTGACCTGACAGGATTTATTTCTCTCAGCATGCTGCATAAAGACATCTTGCATTCTTCTTGTTCCAGCCCCAGGCACTTCAGTTGTTCTGACTCATCAGAATAGGACTGGTCCCAGACCAGCTTTGAAGAAAGCTTCTGAGCCCAATTGGCCCATAATTTCTGACTGTCCCAAACATGACTCCTATTAAGCCTGGATTTTCTCGGCATTTAGAAAGTGGACCACAAATGTTATTCCTGGCTTGTTAAACCATTTTCTCCAGTTTCATTTGGGTGCCTACAAAGACATTAATTGCGCTAAATGAGCAAGAATATACCTTAAGAGAACAGTGCCCCATTTCCCATGAGGGGGATTTGGTAAGATATTTTTACTATCTTATGTTATAGATGTTTATTTTTTTTGGGAGTTAGTTATGAGTTATTATTAGTCTTATCCAGAGATAAAAACAAGGTTAGACTCGGGTGAAAAAATCTTTTTCTTTGACATTCTTAGGTATGGAGATAGGGGTTGAAAATAAAAATGGGGGAACATAGAAACATATAGGGAATATAAATAAAAATATAGATTATTGAATCTTCTCCCCAGCCTGAAGCCTTACCTGTTACTCACATGTTTATTTCTAATTAGTTGGTATAGAGTTTTGTATGTTGATAGAGAATATGTTTAATTTAGATATATTGGTATAAAATCCAAATTTTAGATTATTTTCACACACACATACATATACACACAACTCAACTACAATACAAAGTTTCCTAACAATACTTTTAAAGTTCTATATCAGGAAACTTAGGATAATTAAGTAATAGAAGCTAATAATTAGTTGGTCAAGTCATGGTCATATCAATTATTAGTCAATTTTAACTTGAGAATATATATTCTAGGTTTTGCAGATGCATGTGGTTCTACAGTCAGATAATGTAAAATACAAAACGTTTTCTAAAACATCAGAGACCTGTAGAATATAACATGTAGAAGATGTTATTATTTTAAAGATTCTTTGACAACAAGATAGCTTAACTCCTTACAATGCCTAGAAGGCCACAAAGAATATGAGCATCAAAGACCCCTCCTTAGGAAAGAAAAAGAAGCAAACTTTTCCAAGAGGAGAGGATGCCAGTAAATAATCAAACTCAGATGAAAATAAATAAAATAAAAATGAAGAGAACAATGCAAATGATCAAGGAAACCAAGAGCTAGTTCTTTTTGAAAATCAACAAAATAGACAAAACTTTAGCCAAAGTAATATAAAATGCAGAAAAAAATACATTTTAACAAAATTAGAAAAAGAAAATGGGGACATATCAAAAGACAGAGAGGAATTTCAAAGAATCATTAGTTCTTATTCAAAAAATGTAGTCATCCAACTTTTGGCAGGTCCACCCTGAGACACAGCATATGGGAGCCTATATCTGACAGTATTAGATACATTCTCCTATGCTCAGACTGGAGCCTAATATTGTTGTCTTCTTAGATGTTCCCTCTAGCAACAGGTTGAAACATATGCTAAGACTCACAGCCAATCATTGGGAAAAGGGAGGGAGAATTTAGGAAAAGTGGTTGAAAGAATAAAAGAAATTGAAGGTAAGAGAAGCTCCACAAAAATACCCAATAGAACCCATTAAAAAGGACCCAGGGGCTTGTGGAGACTGAAGCACTAACCAGGCACCATGCACCATGCCCCTACACACATGCAGAATATAGGCAGCTCAGGGTTTATGTGCATTCCCTAATAAGGGGAGCAAGGGTGTTTCTAACATAGACTCTGTTGCCTGATTTTTTTTATAACTCCTCTTCATTGGGGCCACCTCACAAGGCTACAGTGGAAGAACACACACTCAATCCTGATATTACTTCCTCAGCTGGGTTACTGGGGGACTCCAATTTAATGAAAAATATGGGAGGGAGGATGGCAGAAAAGAGAGAGAGTGAGAGAGAGAGAGAGAGAGAGAGAGAGAGAGAGAGAGAGAGAGCAGAAAGAGAGGAGGGAGGGGTCAATGAGAGGGATGTAAATTGCATATATAAATTAAGTAATTAAAACCAAAAAAGAAAAACAAATTATGTATTCCACAAAGTTGAAGAGGATAAGCAAAATGAATAATTTGTCTATATCACTCTTTTGTTCCATTCTTTAATTTTATTAATTTATCCATATTACATCTCGATTGTTAGCCCTTCCCCTGTTTCCTCCCATTCTGCCCTCCCTCCCATTTCTCTCCTTCTCCCCTCCCCTATGTCTGTGACTGAAGGAGACCTCCTCCCCCTATATATGCTCTTAGAATATAAAATCTCTTCTTGGTAACTTGCTATCCTTCCTCTGAATGCCACCAGGTCTCCCCATCCAGGGGACATGGTCAGAAAAGGGGCACCAGAGTTCATGTGAGAGTCAGATCTCACTCTCCACTCAACAGTGGAGAATATCGTGTTCGTCGGCTAGGTCTTGGTAGGGGTTTGAAGCTTATTGCCTATATTCTGCTTGACTGGTGCCTTAGTTTGAGTAGGACCCCAGGATACAGATCTGCCTGCTATAAAGTTCTTCTTGTAGGTTTCCAGGACCCTGTGGGTCCTACTATTTCCCCTTTCTTCCATGCTACTCTTGCCTAAAGTCTCAATCGGATGTCCTCTCCTCTGACCCACTTTCTTGGTAAGTAAAGATGTTCATGGTTTGTATCCCTTGGACTAGTGTTGTGATATAAGTGAATATATACCGTTTGTCTCTTTTTGTTAAAAGGAAAATAAAGACCAAGTAAATAGTGTAACTATACCTATAACTCTTAAGAAAAAAGAAGTAGCAATTAAAATACCCCAAACAAAAATACTCCATGGATAAATGATTTTAGTGCAAAAGTACACCAGATTTTTAAAGAATAGCTAATAAATAAATTTCTCAAATTATTCCAAAACTACAAACAAACGAGACACTGCTAAATTCATTTTATGAGTCCACACTAACTCTAAAATCTAATTTACTGAGAGACTGAAACAAAAATAAGATAACTTTAGACAAATTTCCCTCATGACCATTATTGCAAAGTACTCAACATAATACTCACAAATCCAGTCTAAGAAAAACATTATCCACTATGATCAAGTTGGATTTATCCCAGAAATACAGTGATGGTTCAACATACAAAACTATTTGAATGTATTCTATCCAATATACAAAATGAAAGAAAAACTACAACATGATTATCTCATTACATAACTAAACACAATAAAGGAATCATATACCAGGCATAAAGCTAGCATCAAAAAAATGTAGAGATAATTAAAGCAATTCCACTAAAGCCAGGTAGAAACTAGGTTTTTCATTCTCTCAATATTTCTTCAATATAGCACATAAACACCTAGCCAGAGAAATAATACAGTTAATGGAGATCAAGCAAATACAAATTCAAAAGGGATATTCAAAGTATCCCTATTTGCAGATGATATGATAGTGTGTATAAGTGACCTCAAAATTGTACTTAGGAATTTCTACAGCTGGTTAAATCCACCATGATACAAAATTAATTTTAAAAAAATCACTATCTTTTCTTATACAAATGAGAAATTATGAAAGCAGTATAATACACAATATCCACAAAAAATAAAAAGTATCTTGCTATAACTCTAACCAAGCAAATAAAATAAATTCATATCAAGTACTCCATGTCACTTAGAAAAAAGATGAAGAAACTGTAATTTGGAAAGATCTCCCATGATATTGAAACAGTAGGATTAACATAGAAAAAATGTCCATCTGAGAGAAAGCAGTGTACACATTCGAACAATTTTCATCAAAATTTCAATAAAATTATGTACACAACTTGAAACAGCAATTCTACAATTCATTTGAAAAAATTCCAGCATAAATAAAACAATTCTCTACTTCTGGGGGTAACACAGTCACTAATTTCAGCTATATGCCAGAATAATAATAATAAACTCTGTATGGTATTGGCATAGAAACAGACTGGTTTATCAAGATATTCAATACAGAGGTTCAGACAAACACACACACCCATGGACACTTCATTGCCTGTGAAAAAGACAAAAACAATAATATAAAAATTGTAAAGCATCTTCAAAATGGTACTGGCCTAATTGCATGTAGAAGAATGCAAATAGAACCGTATTTATCACTGAATCAAGTAAAGATGGATAAAAAAAAAAAAACTCTCCATAAAACAAAAACCACTAAATCTATTAGAAGATCAACTGGGGAAAACCTTGAACTAATTCTCAAAAGAGACAGCTTCCTAAACAGAAAACCCACAGCTCAGGCTCTTTGATAAACAATAAATAATGGCACCTAATGAAACTGAAAAGCTTATGTAAGGTAGAAAATAAATGACAGCCTTCAGGTGGAAAAAGATCTTCAACTACTGTATATTTGACAGAGAGCAAATATCCAAAATATATAAAGAACTCAAGTAATTAAATATCACTAATAGTAATTTAATTAAAAATTTGGTACAGTTCCAGAAAATTCTTAACAAAGGACTAGTAATAGCTGAGAAACACCTAAAGAAATGCTAAACATCCTTAGTCATCAGGGAAATGAAAAACAAAACAACTCTAAAATTCCATTTGTAACCCATATGAATGGGTAAGATCAAAAAATTCAAGTGACAGCACATGCTGGCAAGGAAGTGGAGAAAGGGGAACACTCCTCCATTGGTGGTGGGAGTGCAAATTGGACATCTTTGAAAACTAATCTGGTGCTTTCTCAGAGAATTTAGAATAGTGATACTACACTTTATTTTAGGCAAAAGTCCAAGACATTATAATTGGGAATAGTTCTATGTCAAGACTAAGCTATACCACTCCTGGGTATATAACTGAAAGATGCTCCAACATACAACAAGGACATTTGCTCATTTATGTTCATAGGGTCTTTATTAGTAATAGCCAGAATCTCAAATCAGGCTCGATGTCCCTCAACCAAGGAATGGATGAAGAAACTGTGGTACATTTACGAAATGGAATACTACTCAGCTATGAATACAAGTTAATCTTGAAAATTTCAGGTAAATGGTTGGAGCTAGGAAAGATTATACTAAATGAAATAAACCAAACCCAGAAAGACACTCATGGTATATAATCATTCATAAGCAGATGTTAGCCATAAATACTAGACATCCATAATCCACCCACAGATCTAAAGAAGCAAAAGAACAAGGATGACACTAGGGAGGATACTGAATTCTGATTCAGAAGGGTAAGCAGAATAGACAGCAGGAGCAGCTGAAGACAGGAAACCAGAAAGGAACCCACCCTACAGGTCCTCTGAAAGGTTCCTCCTGGCAGGAGAATCCAAGCAGATTCCAATAAAAAAGCCAAATTTTTGGGCAGAGCACAGAAAATCTTATGGGAGTGTTGTGGCATAGAAGGAACTGGAATGGACAGGAGATCCACAAGGAGATCAACAATGCCAACAAATTTGGACCCCAAAAGCCCAGCAGTGACTGATGCATCAACCAAGGACAATGCAATGAGAGGACCTTGACACCCTGCTCAGTTGGAGTTGATAGTCAGCACAGTTTCTTGTTAATCCCATAATTTGGAGAGTAGTGGCTGCCTCTGACATGGATTCTGTTGCCCACTAGTTGATCACTTGTCCGTGGTTGGGTAGCCTTGGCAGTCCACAGAGAAAAAGGATGCATGCATTCCAGATGAGACTTGATAGGTTGGGGTCATATGATAATGGAAGATTGCTCCCCCTTTCTGAAGACTAGGGGAGGGTGTAAAGGGGGGATAGGGGGATAGGGAGGTGACAAGGGAAGGGGCTACAATTGGGATGAAATGTGAATAGACTAAGAATAAATAAATTTAATAAAAGAAGAATGTTTGAATCACTCTTGTCCAGGAAAAGAAGTCAAGTCCCTTGCCTCTGTAAAAAGAGACATGGCTCTTCATTCACTTATGGCTTCTATCAGAATTTGTAACAAACATTCTAGCTTCCATATTCCTAGAAGGGTAAATAAAAGTACTTTTTACATATTTCAACCTAGGCTATTTTTCCTTCCCAAATATTCCTTTCTCCTTCTGTTGTATTATTACTGCCAAAATATTTTAGAAACTGTGCTCACTCTTTCTATGAACACAAAGTTTATATCCCTGTTCTAGCTATCTCCTCTTATCTCTCTGGATATTCTCCATTCTCTCTTAGACTGCCTGATTGATAACATCAACTCCATTTTTCTATCTGCTCCGAACTCTTCCAGATGTTTCTGAACATTTCCCTCTCTGATCCATAACAAAAATTTTCCCTATAATAATGGAGCATCTACTATTTTGCTGGTTTCTTTACTGTGTCCTCATCACAGAATTTAAATATTTAAAATGTTTTTCTTCTTAAGTAACTGCTACTCTTCCTAAAACATATGTTACAGATTTCACGGAGTATATACCAGGGAACAATATCTTAGTTAGAAAGCAGTTAAGATCCTCAGAATCAAAGAGTCAAAGAAATAATAGTAAATGGTCATCATCACATACATCAAGCAATAATGCAAAGATATGTTAAAAATAGTACCAACTCAATTTCATGTTAAACAAAATAGAAAGTAAATGAGCTTATTTGGAAAACCATTTCTGTCTCATCTGAATCGGTTAAATTTTTGAGAAATATGGTCCAAAGACACAATATATGTTGAAAATAATAAGATTTTTTTTCTGAAAAGCAAAGTACTCGAATTTCTTTTGAAATCTAAAAACTTTTCAACAAAACGTTGTGGTCCTAATGAGTAACATATTAGGTGGAACAGAACGTAACTCTGTCATATAATTTGCACAGATCATTTTGAAGATTTAATGACACTATTCTCCTGTGTAGCCCAAAGCATTCCTCTTCTGACATGATGTCTGTTTTCTGGGGGAATGGTAGCAAATATAGCTAAAATGAGTAGCTTTTCATGAAGTCTTTATTATGTTAAGAGTTTGTTGATATGATCTAGAGGAATCATGAGAGCGCACTCTGTGATCCATTAGTCTATCATAAAAATCAAGTTAGCTATTTGACAATATCTTCAGATTGAAACCTGAAATGGAAAATCTTTTAATGGTGTGAAATTATCTTTTCTTTTCCTGGCACTAAACGCCAATGTTGGCTTCAACAGTAGATAGACCAATCACTGAAGACTGAGGATTCTGTAGTAGTCACAGTGACAGACCACTGTGACGTCACGAGTCTAAGGCCCATTCAATAAGTGACAAAGTGACACATCCAATTCACTTCCTTCCATCTTTCAAAGTTGTTTTGACAACTTTTGAACCACACATGTTCATATGAAATAACAGATTTTTCACAAGTACATGTATATTTATGATAGATATATAAGGTACATATGATAGATAGACAGATATTGATTAAAATAAATAGTAATATTCCTCTGCAAATTCTACTGTAATACCATAACCAGACATTACAGACTATTTTCTGTTGCTTACTGACTTGTAAGGACAAAAGTTTTAGTCTCCTCTAGTTGTCCTTCAGTCATGCCAACCAGGTAGAATCATATCATAGTAAATGATCTCATTTATGTGTCATTAAGGAGAGAACACTTGGTGTGAGAAGAAGGAAGACAGATTGAAAAGGAGGCTGTCTTGCTCCATTACAATAATCTTGAAGGAAGGATTAAAAGGAGTTTCAGTAAGTCAGTGATCTCTTCAGAAGGCAGCATGAACACTGGAAGGGAGTCTTCATTATAGACATAGTCTATGTCCTCTGAAGGACTAAACCAAGAAGCAGAAGTGTTGGCACAATTTTCATAACAAATATATTTTATTATGAACTAATTAACCAAGCGTACATTCATTATAATCCAAGTAAACAAAACAATAAGAAAAGAGGATTAAACAATACAGTAACAAAACTGTGAGGATATCAGTTCCAAGTAATCATTCTCTTGGGGTATTAAGCAGGATTTCTTCTGCTGGAACCAGGAGTAACCCGAGCCTGTAACCTCAGCAGGAGATGGAACCACAAAGCCTTCCCTCAAGTGGTTGTCTCTAGGAGATTCTCAAAGTGGAGCGATAAACAGCCAAAATTACCTTAAGTCTCCAAAGGTCCTGCTTTCAGTTTTGGGCTCATTTATATATTTCCTCCCAGAATCTGTTCACAATATCTTTTCTGCGGGCAACAATCAAACTCCTGTATGTAGTGGCTTGTCTTCTAGTGGATTAACCTCACATGTTCTCATAAGACCATTCCTATCCCATACTTGGGAGCACAACTAAAACAGGTTTACCATTCCTTCACATATAGAAGCAGAAGCTTTATTTCATGACCAACTTTTGGGCAGAGTTCAGGGAATCTGTGGAAGAGTAAGGGCTAGAAGGACAGAGGGAACAGGAACTCTACAAGTAGACCCATGGAACCAAAAATATTGGGCACAGGGGTACTGGTGGAGACTTATGCACCAAATAAGGACAATTCACAGAGTAGAATTAGGCTGCCTTCTCAGATGTAGGCCACAGGGAGCTCATTCTCCATATATGTCCACTCATAAGGGGAGCAGGGTTGTCCCTGACATGGACTGTGTTACATTCTCTTTGATCCCTTCCCCTTTTAGGGAAGCCTTAACATGACAAAGAGGAAGAGAATGCAGGCAGTCCTGGTGAGACTTGAAAAGCTGGGTTGAACTGGTACAGGAGCAAATCTCTCCTTTCTCTTGGACTAAGGGAGGGCATGGGGGAAGTGGGAAGGAGAGTGGGACAGGTAGGAAATGAGGATGGGGCTATGATTGGAATGTACAGTGAACAAATTTTAAAAAGGACTTAACATTTTAAAGTTGACGACAAAATTGTTTTCTTCTTAGAATTATGTAACTCCTAATTAATTCTGACAACCTTGGTTCAAACGTTACTCTCTGACAAAATAGACCATAATGCATCATGTATATATCATTTAATGTTCCAAACTCATAAGAATAGATTTATGTTTTCCTAGTGTATGGTTGGGTTATATATAAAATAACCTGATGTCTGAAAAACCACCACAAGCAATGACCTTTATATATAAATTAACACAAAAGTAATGGAAGTCTGGTCTCTCTGAGAATACGGGGCTATGGGGCTTACGGACTATTTTTGTAGCACACTGGTAAAAAATATTGCTCTGAGTCACAGACTTCTGAACATCCAAAATATCTGCACATTCAAATCTACATTATTAAGCCTGTATCAGAGTCTATCTAGGATAGATATGTTTAATTCTCAGGAGCAACTGAACTGCGGCTGATGTGGTAGTGAGAGATGAATAAACAAAGTCAATCAAACTTGCTATATAAATGAAATATCCTTTCAGTTGTAAACTAAAATGAACTTTCCGTACCTCTTCTTCAGTATTTATATCTGGGAAGAATCTGGTTATTATCAAATCATAGACCTCTAGTCCTATTCGTGAGATGCTGCCTTGGACAATCCTTTCCCACAAAGGCTGACACAGATGTGGCAAAATGCTCCTGGGCTGCATTTGAAAGGAAACAAAATTATTTGCTCTTAGCTCATGCCTTACCGTTATACACTGAATACAAGTGAACATGGAAAAGAATGCTCACCAAGCTCACAGGAAAACTCAGATATCCAAGAGTTGACATCTGGCTGGGCTTTCCCCGGCTCCTATACAAAGGCAGATTGAAGACATGCTACTGTTTGTTTTAAGAATTTAAAACTGTATCTACATTGAGAGTTTAGTTAGTCCTAAAAGTTTCCTCCGAAAGAGTTCTTGGATTTCATGGTATTCCAAACTCCCATGTAAGACAAAAAGCACACTCAAAAACATATCCTTGTGTACTTAATAGAAAGAGAACTATATGGGTATGATTTGCCACAGAAAACATCTAATCTGCCTGATTTTAAGGGTTTAGTCTATATTTTTTGTGTCTGAAAGACTAGTGCATTAGAAAGAAGGATACCTGTTTTAGAGAAATAAAAATCATGCTTTCTGTGAAGAGAGTTGAGCAAAATGAGTGAGTTTTAGCTTAACATTTCCAGAGGTAACAAATATGTATTTGGAAGATTTTGAGATATACCTCAGTTTATCCAGAGGCTGACTGATCTATTGTCACTATGGGTCCCACCACTGCAGCTGGGTGCACAAGGTTTTGTTGTGTGTATATGATGGGTTAGGTTGTTTCTGGTGACTTTTGTTGTCCTTCTCAATAGTCCACAGTGATTTCTAAAGTCTTAACATTTTTCTTCTCTTTGGTGTCCTCTATTAGTTCACAGAAATCTTCATCAGATAAAGAATTAGAAATTACCATAATTTCATCAATAAAATATTTCTTAGAGTTGGAGATTTTTGCCTCTACCAATGGTTTATTCTCAGCCTTGTCTTCTTGTTGTGGGGTAGTGAACTTTTTCGTGGCTATCATTTGAAAAGACCTCCGGAGTTACTTTGATTTCTGTAGTCATTGAATCCATCATTGAATGCTGTACAAAATCTGCAGAAGAAATCACTGATTGTTACTAAAACACTAAAATGTGACATTTTTATATAACAGGACACTGTGGTTTTATTTCATATTTACTCACAAACACACACATACACACAAACACACACACACATACAGAAACACACAAACATACGTTTGTACTTTTTCCAATGACAGTTTAGAATACATATCTGAAAATTACAGAAATAATATAAGTGTTGCTACTAAAACTGTGTAAAAGTTAAAACTACCTTTGAAAATAAGAAAAAAGAAAGATTAATCATAGTAAGTGAAAATAATACCATATATGTCTTCTGCAATAAGATCCATGATTCAGATATTGCAGTTCGAATCCAATTGTATAATTAGGACTTTGTGATAAAACACATAAAAGGAGAAGCTATATTTTGGAGTAATTAACAAACTTCACTTTTATTTCGATTATATTTTCCTGGCAATGCACATGATTAAAATTCTGTCATCCCACCCTTGATGTGTGGAGATAAACAGACTGCTCTGAATTCTTTGAAATGGTGAAGTGTACGTAAAGAATCTTCTTCAAACCTCAACTAATATATCAACGAAATATTTTGTTGCTGTGGGATACACTGCATGGACATAAACAATTAAAGGATATTTTTCAAAGACATAGTTTTCAAATTTTTTGCAGTATTAAAATCAAAATCAAATGAAGAATACAAATTCACTGAAAATGGAAGAGTCTGAACATTCCAAACTGAGATTTCTAAAGTGTATCATAAGTGATTGCTTGAATCTGGGAGACCACAGTTATGTATATTTCTCTGAATCCTCACATCAAATTATTTATAGAATTTGAGTTAAGTTGGACATGACACCTGGAATTTCACAAACAGAATGCTATGTTAAAACTCCTGACCACTTGGAAAATCATGGGAATTAAATCTTTCACTTCTAAAAGGCTCATTGTACCTATTTGAGACCAGCTGTGTAAAATCCATACAGAAAATACTTGTCCTTGTGCTCTTGTTTGTATTTGCATTAATGTTTGGGCATGTACTCGACAGAGATGTTGCCGAGTTCTGAACTGTTTCATGTACCATTTTCCCAGGTAGCAGGTCGAACTTCTGCAAACTCAACCTGGGATTCCAAATAAAATAATATATTTCACTACTGAGATAGAATGAGACCCAAATAATAGGAAACACAGGCAGAACCTTATAGACTTAAAAATAATTTTTAACATATTGCAGGAAATGGAAAAGCCAACATTATACATATGTATTGTTTGTGAGAGAGTGAGAGTGATAGAGAGTGTATCTGTTTACAAATATTTGCAACAAATTTAAGTAAATAACAACAGTAGAGTGGCAACTGTTTATAATTTACTCAATGGATGTTACTGCACATACTTCTCTGTCTGAGTAATTTGATCCATATTCGAAACTTCAACTTGGCACATTCTTCGCACATTAGTCCTCTGGCATCTTTTTTCAAGCGTTAATTAAAACAAAAAGATATAAGAAACAAAATGTGTTTCATGGACTGGCCGAATAGTTTCTTCTTTGTTGTATAGCTTTCATAGCAGTAGACTGAGTTATAAAGCAAAAGGAGGCAGAAAAAACCTATTTATGGTTTCGCCATCTGTGAACACTGTCGTCAACAATTAAGAATGGCATGGGAAAATATTTCCATATTTTGCAGTAGTTGTATCAATGTAATGTGGGAGCTGACCCATTTCTGAAATGAATGGATGGCATATACATGTGTGGTACTATAAGTCTGATCCAGAACGCAAAGCTGGGGTCTGGACCAGCCCCAATGGTGAATGAACTTGTCATTACCTTGCCTAATGGACATAGTATCAATGTGGTCTCTAAGTTAATATCTTTATGCACTTAATCTTCACACCCATGGACTATTGAAGTTATCAGATCCAGTAGGAGTAGTGCATTTATGCAATATACAGTAGTTAAAGTTGATAAGCACATGTAGCCAAACTGTAGAGAATTAGGTGTTATGTGAGAGTTTTCATATATGTCTGACATGGCTAAGAGCCCCTTACACATAGTTTAGGGAATATTACACTATGTCGGGCAGGAGAGGCATAAGAATTAGAGACCTTGGAGGAAATAGTGTCATATGAACCATTACAAGAACACTGCAATCAGGAACTCATAATAATATTGTGACCTCTTGAGACCTACAGAAACCTTATGTCTAGTAAATCTGCCACAAAAGAGTGCTTGTTGTAATTGATGTCTTTAGACAAAAATAGACATATGAAACCACAAGAAACCACTGCTAGAACTGAAACTATACGTTCAACATAGCAAAGAGATTTACAAACAGAAAGTCTTCTAGCTTGAGGACTGGCACTAGAAATTCAGATGTGTGTTTTGATAATCACTGGATAGTGTATTTACTTTTATACTCCATTACTTTACATTTTAATATATGATCAATTTTGTATTTAGACATTAAGCATAATAACCAATGGTATAAAAGAAAACATTTTTGCAAAATGAGAAAGACAAAGGGCAACATATTTAACAAAAACAAATAGTTTTAAAAGGCCTACTCAGGTGAAATATCCCATGATAAGGTTTTATCAACTAGAAAATTATTTTATTTTCTTATTGTCTCATCTTGTTAAAACAGGATTGAAAACGATAACTATTAACTAATTATTCTCTGAAATCCATATCTCAAATGCTAGCAAGTGTGCTTTCACTACTCCAGTTTTTTCAAATAAATATTTGTTATTCAGTGTGTCTCTGTGTGTGTGTGTGTGTTTGTGTGTGTGTGTGTGTTCAAGATGTCACTTTTCTTCAAGATAGAGGTAAAAATTGCAAGAATCAATCCTCTTTTCTTCTATGTGGATTCTATTTATTTGACTCACAATCTCACATGTACTTTATATGTTTTTCTTCATCCATTTTTTAACACATGAATACAATAATACAACAGACACCAGGCACATTGTTCCAAAGATATGTGAATATATCAATATTTGGAAAGCACTATTTGCTCACCTGGGATTCACTTAAAGTCTCATTGATCATTCTATTGTATGTACTTTCTTTACAAAAAAAAAAAAAAACAAACTTCAGTTTTGCATTACATACCACCATCAATATCTTACCTGCATGGCAAAACTGTAGTTTTATCATCAGAATCAACAATTAAAACAGAGGATTGAATATCACTGGGGTGTTCCTGCAGAAAAATTGTAACAACCCTTTCAATTGTTGCCACCATCATTTTGGAAATATTAAGAGTCAAATCCAAAGTCAAAACCCAGCCTAATATCCACTCTAATGTATCTGTCTACTAAGAAGTGCTTTACATTTATAACATGCATTTCATACTTTCATTGAAACTAATCCATATATCAGTGTGAGTAAGACACTAATATGACAGGTACAAAAATGAAGTATACACCAAATGATTTATTTTAATTCTAATGGATGCAGGGCAGGAATTTCACTTTGATTCAAGTTCACTGATCACACTTTTAGGCCATCGTTTTATAAAGACTCTTCTGACTGCTTCCTTGTTCTCTTCTTTTAAAAGATAGCCTCCCATATAGAAATGGAGAAATGGTTTATTCCAAAACTGAATGAAGGAGAGATAGATCTGAAACAACACCACAAGGGGAACATCTACCTAACATTCCAGAATTTTTCTTGGCTGCCAACACTGCCCTCATCATAAAGTTTTACTTATGTCTTTATCTGCTAATAATATCACCATTCTTCCTAAATCTGAGGGTTTCCAACCATAGGACTATAATCAGTCCACATTCCTGCCACTCACTTAACACAATATACAATGCTCCTTACTGTATACTGTTTCTTGTGCACAAAAATGCAGCTGCTCAAATAAAAAACGTTGTGACCTTCAAATTGGGTGGCAAATGCATCATACTCTCCATTTTGGGATGAGCCCAGAGGACAGAATTGATTCCCATTCTGTTTCTTAACAGTATTGGACCTAATGACAAACTGTTTCTTCTGTTAGGGACTATGGTGTCCAAAACGGCAAAATGTCAGAATATTATATGTACCCCACTTTTTGAAAATAAAAGTTCTTAAAAGAATGAAAAATGTCCATATGGGGCTTAGATTTTCTGCTAAGTATATGCATTTTTGTAATACTGGTTGTTGTATTACAGGACTATGTTCTTCCAGCTATGCTTAGAAAGTGCTGTACTGTTTACTCTATTATATACAATCTACATATATAGTATGCCAGAAAAGCATCCTTACCATCTTTTGATACTCTTCTTAGGTAGTGAAGTCAGGAACTTCAGTTTCCTCAAACTTTGTTATTTTCTTTGACATTTCTTTTCAGAAAATAAATGAAAGAAGTTATATTAAAAAATGAGCAATTGCTGTTATAGTGATCAAAGTTAAAATTTAAAAAAAAGTGTTGTTGAATAGATGTGAGTGGTTGTGTATTCCACAGCTAATAGTGGAAGTCATAATAGAACTTTGGGATGTTGGTTATCTAATTCTACTTTCATGTGGGTTTTATGGATTGAACTCAAGTCATCAAACTAGCACAGCATGTGCATATAACACTTCAGCTATCTCACCAATGCAAAGTTATAATTGTTATCATAGAAAATACTTAAAGTGTGCTATATCTTATATTAGTATAATAATGCCTTTGAAAAATCACCCCACACCCAGCAATTTGCCATCATGTTCTATCAAACTAAGGATCCTCAATATGCTGTAGAAGGTTAACAATTCTACATAGATCCATAATACATTCCCTAACTCAAAGGTGGAATTCTACTCAGTTTTTGATGAAGGCCTTTTACTTGAGAGAATGTAAAGGCCATTCACAGGACAGTTCAGTTTGCATCCCACTTCAGCATGGCTTCTGCTCCTGTTCACAAACCTAACACTCTTTTGCCTTGACCAGAGTGAGTATGGATATTGGGTAAAACAGCCTTTAACTTCAATATTTTGGTAACTATGAATTAGCTCCCCAACTCATAAGAAAATCAAAGTGTTAGGGGCTACAATGATTTTCCTGGGAATTGTGGCCTTAGGTCAACAGTCTCACAATACGTCTTCAGAGTGCACTCAAATATCTTCACTAAAGGCACCATGAGAATATTGTGTGTAGCATTGGTGCTGTAGGATGGAGAGTGTAGAAAATTTAGCCCTTCTGAAGATGATTGAAGGAGAAATGCTATGTGAATGAGTGGATAGTGGGCCTAGGAAATATTTCAGGGGGTAAAGCCACATAGAGGGCAGAGAAATGGGTAAGTTCTCAAGGAATAATGTAGTCAAGACTGTCATGCCTTCATCTAAGATTAGGCAACTCTGACTATATGTTTTTGGAGATAAATCCATCACACGTCAAGAGCTACATGTGTCCCATAATTTAAGCATTGTCTTAAAGAACCACAGAAATAGTCATTGCGATTATTGTCCCATATAAGCGTATGAGAGACACAGGTAGGCACTCACATTAAGACCCAAGGATGTTGTTGTCACCTTGACATAGATGATAAACAGACAAAGTGAGGGACACTCATTCAGGTCAATAAATACCCTTGTCCCCTAGGGAGAAGGAAGAGATATACATAGGCAGTAATACACTCTCAGCCACAAACATGACTTTTCCTCCAATAAGCAGCTGAGGGAGATATAGGCATTCACATACACTGAAGTCCATTGATGTCTTCATATGCCAGAAGCAGGTAAGTGGGGCTGGTGAGCAAACACACTCAGATGCATAGATGCCCTTGTCCTCTCCAGGCAGGTGATAGAGTCACAGACAGGCACTCAAACACAGGCACACAGATGCTATTTCCTGCACTACAGGCAGGTGAGATATAACCAGATGAGCACTTCTTCCCTTGCTCACAAATGACCCTCTGCGATAAATGTAGGTAAAGGACTGAAAAGTCTAGAACACACACTGACACACATACATACCCTTGTTTCTCAGAGTGAGAGGAACGAGACACAATTGGGAACACACATTCATTCCCACATATGACATTGTCCCTAAGTGACAGGTTGATAGATGCAGGCAGGAAACAACTCTCATGCCAAGAAATTTTGTTGTTCCCTAGAGGCAGGTACACACACACAGGCACATGCATGCACTTATCACCCAAAGGCAGGTGCAGGAGACATAGGAAGGCACACACACTCTGCCCAATCGATTCTCCTTTACCCTAGAGGAAGCTGCAAGAGAGACACAGGCACACAAACACATTCAGGATCACAGATGGCCTTTTTCCTCTAGAGGGAATGGAGTGAGTTACACGGGCAGGAACACAAATTCTGGCCCATTGGTGCCAATTTATGTCTGTAGGAATGTACAAGAGACACAAGAAAGCATACTCAGAGGCACATAAAAGGCTTTGTTCCACATAGGCAGAGGAGAGAGGAAGACAGGCAGGCACACACACACACTCGCCGATATTGACGTATTCGCTAGAGGTACGGGAATGAGACGTAATAGGCACATTTATTCAGGATGAGAGGTTACCGAGGTCCATAGAATTAAAGGGAAGAGACACAGTGAGGCACACAAATTCAGGCCCATAGATTCCCATATACACTAGAAGCATGAGAGAGGCAAAGGCAGACACCTACAACAGCGCCATAGGTGTCCTTGTCCCATACAGTAAGTTGAGAGATATAAAGATAGGTAAACAAATTCATACTCATATATGTCTTGTTGCCTAGAAGAAGGTTGCCTAGAAAAGCAGATAGGCACACACATACTCAGGGTCATTGTTGAGCCTTCCTCTAGAGAAATATGTAAAGAGACACAGGCAGGCTCACACTCAGCAACAGATTTGAGCTTTCACACCTATAGGCAGGGGAGAGAAAATCAAGCAATACAAGAGGTTCACAGTTGCACATTTGGTTTAGAAGAGGTTTATGAAGACAAAGGTTGGCATAAACACTAAGAAACATTGATGACCTTGTCCCTAGTGACAGGCAGAGTCACAAGCAAGTACTAAAGTTAGGCACAAATATACCTTTGTCTGTTATAGAAGCTGAGGAAGACACATGATGGCACAGATACCAGACAATAAAATCCCATTTTCCATAAGATCATGGGAGAGAGAAACAGGTAGGAATACACAGTCATGCCCTCAATGTCTTCCTTCTCTAGAGGTAGATGAGAGATTGACACAAGGAAGATTATACACTAAAAAATATAGAATCCCATGCCCCAAAGAGGCAAGTGATAAAGATACATGGAGACACTCACACTATATCGAGAGCTACAATTGTCCCCTAGAATCAGAGAAAAGAAAAAAACACGCAGGCAGACATAGGCAGTACCATAAGACTTTGTAGTCTAGGCGCTGATAGAGAGACACAGGCAGAAACACACACTCAAGCTCAGAGTTACCCTTGTCCCATAGAGGGACAGCAATGAGATATAGTCTGACATATTACTGAAATACATTGGAGCGATTTTCTCCTAGATGAAATGAGAGAAACTCATGCAGACACAACCATCTGTCCCTAAAATGCTTTATATCCAGAAGCCTATGAGGGAGACAGGTTGGAAAACTCACACTGCACCTGAATGCCTTTTTATCCTATGGGAAGCAAGAGAGACAATTACAGGCACTCATTCTCAGGCAAATAGATGCTCTGGCCACTAGAGGCAGGTGATGAAGAAACAGGCAGACAAATAAACCCATGCTCTTATTAGATTCTATTCAATAAAGGGAGTGGAAAGAGACAGACACAGGCACACTCTCACACTCAGCCATATAGGATGCCTGTTCTCTTTGTATTCACACATGCAATAAAAACATTTCATAAAATGAAACTTTTCAAAATATAACATGAACAGATATAGACAGATTAAAAAATCAAATCAGGAAAGCAGCAACTGCTGAATATCTCCATATGGACTTAAAGAGTACAACTGCTAATCCTTGTAGAACCATTCACTGTCTTTGGAACTTCTATTTAGACAAATCACAGCCTAGCCACTAATCATCAATCACATTCACTAAGAATTATATTTGAACAAATGACAACACTCACTCTCAGAACCAATCATATTCATCGAAGTTAGTGTTTTAAACCAATCACAACCTTGCTCTTAACAGTAACTACAATCATTGGAACATGTGTTTTGACCAATTACAATCTTGCCTCTAAGGACCAATCATAGTCATTGGCTTTTATGTTCTCATGCATTCTCATAATCCGTGTGCATTCTAGAGTTTCCGGGATATAGTAAACACAAGGCCACTTTACTTCAAGTGGGAGATATGGTAAGGTTGGCTCCGTAGATCTCTCTGATAAGGGCAAAATGCTGAGATTTTTTGTCTAATCTTGTAGAAATCACTGATAAATGAATAGAGGTCACCAGATGATTATTGCGGAATTCGTCATTTCATATTTCAGTTATAGAGGTTTCAGCCTAGTCTAAACTTATGTAATTAAGTATATACCTCATTTTAGCTTAATTATCAACTTGATAAATTTAAAATATATTTCCATTCCTTGATTAATACTAACTATACCACAGCTAAAAATGTAATGGAATACAATGACAAAAGAACCAGATTAGCTGCATTTTCAAGTACAAAAAAGGTGTCTCAAAAGAGATATACAGTACCATAAATATGAGAAGGATCATTTGTGCACTGTTATAAATATAATAGATGATTCCTATAAGAAGACTTATTGATTATAAACAATATATGGTAAAGTATATAACATAGAAGATGGAGCAGTACAGAAAAGTATATATAATATACTTAATTGTGGTAAAAGGGACAGATATAGCTTCGTTTTAAGTACCAAAATGTTGTATCACAAGAGATGTACAGTACCTAAAATATGTGAAAGATCATGAGTTCACTGTTATAAATATTATAGATGATTCGATAAAAAGGCTTATTGATTATAAACAATATATGGTAAAGTATATAACATAGAAAATTTAGCAGTAGATAAAAGTATATAT
>NW_026131900.1:0-31206 GCF_903995435.1 Acomys russatus
AAAAAAAAAAATTGGGGTGGAGTAATAGGAGAGAAGAAAGGAGGAAAGATCAACTAAAGCACATTTTGCTTGAAAAAACGGCATTGTGAAACTACTCTATGTTGATAATTGCAAAGTAAAACTAAAGATCTTAATCCCCAAGCCACATTAGGTCAACTGATCCTTGAGGCTGAGACTCTGAGCACTGGAAGAATCTAAGGTTTGCTGTGAGACCATAAGAAGACAGGTGGAGAAGCTTCATTCCAGAGTCCTGCTTGCAATACCAGGATCATGGCATGCCCATTGCTAGAGTCCTCTCTAGGTGATTAAACCAGGATATGTGAGGGTGGAGCCTGCATATTCTTCAGTGTTCCAAGCTCTCCAGAGAGGCAACAGTCAGGCCTGGGAACCTCTGGTTTTGGGCATTTCTACTTTACATCTGCCAATATTGCAAATACCTGCTGTACTTTTCCTACACCAGGGATTCAGTTCCAAGGTAAGGTAGCTAAATGGTTCTTTGACTGGTGAGTGACAAATACTAACCAATATAATACTGGGCAAAGCTATCCAGTATTATTGAATAGTTATGGAAGAAAAAAATAATTCTTTAGATGAAAAAAAAAAAGCCCCACAAAAAAATACATATTCCAGTTTTTTGGTTAAAGGTGGGTGGTCCCAGTACCATCAAATTCTTCAGAAGCCCTTACTACAGGAAGAAAAGTTGACGAAGATACAAGGCATGTCTCTATCTTCTCTGCAGACCTTCAAATACAGCCCAGTCATATGAACCACAATAACACCTCTCCTGTTCTCACAGCTCGGGAAAGAGGAGAGGGCAAGGTGGTGAGAGCAGGAGGCAATATCACACCAAATATTATAATAGTCCTGCCAGCCCCACCGTACCTGAGAAGTGTAGTTCACACTCACAAGAGCGTGTAGCAAGTTCTGCACCTCTGGCGCCTCCTTGGCAGGCATGTAACTCCTAAATGACTTAGCAAAATTTGGATCTCAGGAGGCTGGGACACTCTTCTGTAGATAGAAACGGGTAAGAGTCATCTGAGGACCCCATAGACACCGTGGCTTGGCCTGGTCTTCTCTGTCTGTCCTTCTGCCAGATGCCAGTCACTGGACAAGGAAGGAAAACTCAAGCCCCGGCTGCATACATACCAAGGACCCCAATGAGCAAAACCTTTGCCTAAAATGCATATTCATGTTCCTACTTTATGAAGCTAATTTTATAGATTATGTGTCATGCTACAGAGATAGCGCCATTCTGTTTCTAGAAGTGTAAAGAAGTGGTTCAGGGTCACAGATCAAGGCCAGGGCTGAGATTTTTACTTGAAATCTTTCCTCCTGGCCCGTGTGCTCCCCTCTAGGGTAACTGGAGCTCTTGACATGGCCATGGTGCCTGCAAAACACCCACTGTTACTGTTACACCCATGCTAAACACACAGTAGGCACATCTACAGGAATCTATTTCTATCCCCCCTTTTTTCTTCAGATAGTTTTCCTAACCCTCAAGCAAGTCATAAACCATAGACAACAGGGCCTGATGACATCATGACTGGGGCCCCCGCCTGATGACATCATGACCGGCCACTGTACTGGGGCCCTAACCACAGTTCCTTTGATCAAAATGCCAGACCATAGGACTGTGTAGTAAGTGTATTATTACCTTGAGCTTCACAGGTCAAAGAGCACGACAAATAGTTGTGTGCACTGGAGAGGTCCATGGCCTCTAATCAGTAAGAGACGTCGGAGGGCCCTGAGCAGTCAGCTCTCATCAAGTCCCCACCATGGTGCTCATGTTTCTTTTCCACAGCTATTACAGGCTGATACAGGGGTTAGGTTAGTAGGATGACAGTTTGATCAGAGACTCAGAAGTATTTGTAATAGTCCTAGTAACAACTGTATCTGTTACTTTTTATGATGCTGTGACAGTATCTGACAAGTAGCAATTTAAGGAAAGGAGTGCTTATTCTGGCTTACAGTTCAAAGGGATACAGTCCATCATTCTGGGGGAAGTCATGGTGTCAAGAATGGACCAGGTGTCACCTAGTCACTCTGCACTGCAGTCAAGAAGCAGAGAAGGGATGGGTTATAAAGCTTCTACTCCTCCCCCCTCGTGACCTACTTCCTCCAGCAAGGTCTCGTCTCTTAAAGATTCCACAGCCTTCTTAAACAGCACTTCTAACTGGGAACCAAATGTTCAAACACGACCCCAGGAAAGACATTTCATATTCAAATCACAACACTCTGATTCCTCATTCTCCATTCTCCCTCCCCTACCCTTAGAATGATGCACACAAAGGCAAAGGCAAAGGCAATGGAACAGCCTTGTTAGTATCTAACTCCTGGACCAAAGTGTTGATTTTAATAGCCCTCTTGTGACCTGTGGCTTTAGCTCTGGGCTAAAACAGACAGATACTCCTTTTCTGTCCCGATGCTTATCTCTTTGGATCTATACTATGGGGCCAGTGAGCATCCTATGAGCCTACAAACAAGGAGACAGAAGGCTAGTGTAGGACTACTCACCCAGCCAGGCATACAAAGGAGACAACGGGGAGATAACTTACATGTAGCTGGGTACTGTCTGACCTCAGCAATTCAACTACTTGGAGGAGGGGCATGAGAGAGCAAACAGAAACTCTGCCTTCACCACTCAAAAGGGATGAAAATGTGGTCTAAGAAATGTTCTGCACCTGCCATGACCTGGAGGCAAAGCAGGATCTCAGTGGAGGTACAGAGAGGCATGAGCCCACAGGTTAAAAAGACTAATGGGGGTGTCTTCGCCATAAAACCCACTAGGGTTCAATTTTCCTGTTCCTTTCTCTCTCTTTCCTTTCTTTCTTTCTTTCTTTCTTTCTTTCTTTCTTTCTTTTCTTTTGAGCTCCTGTGTTTACAGATTTAGTGAGGCTTGAGTTCCAACCAAAGCAACAACAACAAAAAGACCAAATCACCCCTCATGATTTTTTTTCATAATAATTTTATTGATTATTTAGGAATTTCACATCATGCACCCAAGCCCACTCACTTCCCAGTGCTCCCAGGTCTGCTTTCCCACCGTGATTGTTAATCTTTATCGTCAACATCTCTGGATGTAAATGACTATAGCGATGCATTTCTCAGTGTGTCTATGAGAGGATTTCTACAAATGTTTAAGGGGAAGAGGGAAGACCATGCCTTCACCGACTGTGTTTATCCTTATTCCATGGGCTGGACCCTAGAGTGGGTAAGAAAAGGAGGCAAGCACCAGTATTCATCTCTTTTTGTTTCCTGAGTACAGGTGCAATGTGACAAGCTGCCTCAAGTTCCTGCTGCCATGTCATCCCCACCAGGGCAGGCTGCACCCTGAACTTATCGGCCAAGACAAACACTTTCTTCTTCAAGTTGCTCCGTGTAAAGTATTTGGTCACAGGAATTAGAAAAATGATTCAAATGACTCTGTAAGCAGGATCATTGTCCTATAACCAACACAGCTGAGAGGTGACAATTCACTCTGCATTCACTTTTCTTTTCCTTTGTCACCTGCAGCAAAACTCCACCCTTGGGTGCCTGGGTGTCCACATGGAGATGGCTGAGCTCCGGGGTTGCTGTTGATGGGGGCTAAGAGAGGGTTTTCCAGTATGTTCTCAAGAGAGTTTGCTTGTTCTTCTGTCAGCAGGACCTGAAGTCCTTTCACAACTTTTCAACTCTTAAGACTAGTCTCTTGTCAGCCTTCTGTCAACCAGGCGTTAGCCCCTAAGCTGTCAGGCCAGGCCCCCTGCCCACCGCATTCACAGTTTAGCTTACTCGAGCTCATTTTCCTCCTACTCTTGGCTCTTTCCAGCCCTAGGTCCTGGTCATGCTGGCCCTGGCCAGCATCCTTTGGTGGCTGCTCATTGCCTTTGGTTAGTATGCAAACGTAGAATGTAGGGATTTTTAAAAATGTAACCAAATCCTTTATAACACCATGTTCCTCCTTAACAATGGCGTTTGTGGTTCCTGGTTGCTGCACACATTCTCTGTTGTTTCTTCCCTGTACCCTTCCATGTCAACTTAGTTCTACAATATATGACAAGACAGTCTTTATGCAACAGAAGGATGGAAGGGGGAGGTGAGGGGAGAAGAGAAGACAAGGAAAGGGAAGAGAAGAGAAGAGAAGAGAAGAGAAGAGAAGAGAAGAGAAGAGAAGGGAAGGGGAGGGGAGGGGAGGAGAGGGGAGGGGAGGAAGGGAAGAGGAGGGGAGGAAGGGAAGGGAAGGGAGTGAGGATTAGAAGGAAGGGGAAGGCAAGGAGTGGAGGAATAAATAAGGAAAAATGACTGAATTTTTGGAGGCTGGGAATTGTAGGCTAGGCCTGTGGCAAGGCCGACTGACGTCCTTTAGGTAGTGTGGCTGGTGACAGCAAAATGCAGATACAAGTTGGTGGTCCATAAAAAGAAGCCCCCCCCCTATTCAGATAGGCTGCCCTTTCCCCCTGCTTGTCCCCAAAATTCTCCATGCCTAGATCCCAAATGCATGACACCAAACAACCCTGGCAGCCTCAAGAAATAATGGAGCAGACACCAGTAAAGTGAGGAAAAAGAACAAAGGAAGATTGTGACCACCTGTCATAAAGACAAACAAGAGAGGGCCATTAAGGGGGAGAGAAGTCATCCTAGGCTAGGAGATGGCTCAGTTGGAAAGTACTCTGCTTGCAAGTATGAGGACCTGAGTTCAATTCCAGCACCCACATGAAAACAAAACAAAATGAAACAACAAAACTCTGCCTGGTAGCATTCCTTATAATCACAGCACTGGGGTGGGGGTGGGGGTGGGGCGGGCTTGGAAACAGATGCCTTGGTTTCACTGATCAGTTGGTCCAGCCAAATCAGGGAGGTCCAGAGTCAGCAAGTGGCTCTCACCTCAAAAAATAAGGTGAAAACAAATTGATGGCAGCATCTAACATCAACCTCTCATCTCTATGTGCATGCATGGCACATGCACACTCTCACAAACGCACTGTACATACACACAAATACAATATTTTAAATAAAAGAACGTTCCTCTAATAACGGATGTATGCACCATCCTCTTTGGATGTTTCAGTGCTGTGTTTGAGATTGGACTTTAAACAAACCTTTTGAAAAGTGGTCAGTCACAACTTACAGCTTATTATCTTTTGTTTTCATGCTTCTGTGTCTCACATTCTGTTTGTTTCTTCTGTTCTATTTTCAGATAAAGATGGCTTAAGTAAAAATTTTTTAAAAGGAAAGCTGCCTTCGAACACATTCATGAATATTTTAGCATGCATTTTGTGTACACATTTAATATTCTCTCCAGAGCACACAGAGCAAAGAAGCAGGAAGGAGACGCCAGGCCACACATCAGTGCCTGCTGCCCAATGGCTAATCTCAGGAGTAAAGAGCAGAGTCCCCAACAAGCCTGACCATGTCCAGTACCACAGAGAGGGACATGGAAGCATTCCTGATCAGATGTTGAAGGGGTGGGGCACATGAGGGCACAGAGGTGGAAGGGAGCAGGGAGGCAGGAAGACACTGCTGCCGCCCATCACTCACCCATTCCAGAAGAGCTAAAACTTCCTTACTTTCCATGGTCCTGAATCTATGTCGTTAGCAGGAAGTTTAGTAAAGTGTGGCTGCTACTTCCCGCTGTTGTGGGAGATGCTCTGGTGCAGCGTCTGGAGAAGCGGTGGGAGCAGTGGGCATATCTAGGAAGACTTCTGGGTTGAGTCGGTGCTAGATCTGAGGAGGGAGAAAGAGCTAGCTTTAAGCAGGGGACCTCCACCTTGGAAACTGCATGCATGAAGGTCCTTAAGTGAAAAAGGAGGGCTCAGGGTCAACAACAGGATAGCTCTGCACAGGTGCCTAGTGTGGAAAGAGAGGTGGGATGAGAAAGAAGGCTGGCCCCGGCCAAGCAAGCTCTCCTGTAGAATAGCTGGCATGAGGTGCTCAGGGTATGAACTTTGGGAGGCAACGGAGTTTGAGCCGTGAAAAGATTCAAATCTTTTCAGCTCTGAGGTTTTAGAAGGTTCACCCAGGTGGAGGCAAGAAGAAAGGAGAAGTTAGCAGGGTTGCCATCAGACAGAGGAGAGATGCCAAGGCCCTTTGTGGAGGCAGAGGAGTGGAAGAGGCCCAAGAGATGGAAGGGAACAGTGTGATAGTCTATTTGGAAACCCAAGGGACAGGACAGAAGACGGAAGGGCATGGCATGCATTGGCGCCTACTGTTCCTTAGTTCAATTGCCTGTGAGTGGGGCAGCAGAATTGGGGCTAAGTGCTGAATAAACCCGGCCATGAAGCCTGCTGCCTTTGTTGGCCTACACTGTGACCACTCAGTGTAGCTGCTTGAGTGCCTATAAAGATGGGAGTGAAAACTGTATCTTAACAGTGACATTGGGGAATGCTTTAAAGGGCTGAGGACAGCACCTTTTGGAGAAATATGTCTTATAAGGCCGTGTCCAGTAGTCTCTGGAACCTCTGACCTATAGGAAGCCAGTTTGCGTGAGGTGGGGTAGACTGGGTGTTGTAACCGGGGTGGACTGTGACCTGTGCTAGTGAGTTCAGAGTCCACTCCAATGGCCACTACTGGTCTTCAGACTCTCTGTAAAGAATATGTGGCAAGTTAAAAAAAAAAAATCAAACGTGGGTAAGCACTTACCAGTCTTTGTACCAGTTGGACATTGTTACTATATCCAAGGCAGGGGACTCTTTTACACTCTGTAGCCAGGTGGAGGGGAACTCAAGAAGCAAAATGGCCACCTCACAGGGATTCGAGAAGCATTGAGGAGGACAATAGTTTCTGGAATTTGTTCTGCATCAAAGTCACCAGGGAACATTCCAGAAACCCGGCAGACCCAGCTGACCCCGTATGCCACGAGGATCTCTCTAAGAGGAGGACAATAGTTTCTGGAATTTGTTCTACATCAAAGTCACCAGAGAACATTCTAGAAACCCGGCAGACCCAGCTGACCCCGTATGCCACGAGGATCTCTCTAAGAGCAGCAGCCAGTCTTCCGTATTTTTTAGGCTCCCACATGACACTGCTATGTGTGTGACTACACGGTCATCACATGAGGAAAGAACTGAGTGGAGTTTTCTAAATTTTAACATGCAAGAAAATCACTTGTGACCTGATTGAAATACAGATTCATTAATTATAGAGTGGGGCCTGCAAGGCAGCAGCCTTGTGAAGCTCCCAGGTAAGGCCCAGACCACGTGTCATGAGTAAGATTCACGTGAGCTATAAGTGTTATTTAACCAGACTGTGGACACTTGTAGGTCAAGGGTTAAAACAGACACAAGGCAGACACAGGTGCCAACCAGGAAGTAGCCAGACAAGGCCTTAGCCCGGGACAGCCGATGCTCAAAATCACTGTGTCCCTGCTGCACCGTGCCTTTGTCAGGGCTATTTCTGGTGATGATTTGGGATTCCATCTGCTCTGTTTCCTCTTACCCACCACTCCCACCCCCACCCAGCCACTGGTCTTCCAACAAAGTAACTTGTGGAAAATTATATAATTTCCCTGGTTCAATTAAAGAGAAAAGAGAACGTGCCTACGTGGAAGCCTGACCCTAAGTAAACGTCAATGGCTGCCTCTGGATTCTGGGCACCTTGGGGCAGAGGGTTTTCTAAGATTAGGAACAGTTAGAGAAAAACACTCAAGGGAATGAAGATAAACTGAACCCCCCAAAGACAGCACCTCATAAAGTCCATGAGCTTCCTCTATTGGGAGTCTTGGTCTCCTTAACGGTAGCAAGTCAATAAGTCCTGTGTTTTCACCCCAGACCAGGCCAGACTACAAGGGACTGCCTCAGAAAGTCCTTCATCAATCAGCTGCATGAGCCAGCTTGGCCAGAGCCAAGAAGGTGTGACCATCAAAGAACCTTGGCTAGAAGAGTTGTTCTCGGGGTCCCCGTCACTCCTGCCTGGAAGAACAGCCAGTCCTGTCCGTGCTTCCAGAGAACTTTGCATGTGTCCCTACATGACACTAACGTGAAGCTAAGTATGTGAGACTCTCACCGGAACCTAAGCCTTCTCAGTCACGCGATGGCCACATTTTTCCATAGTCCAATGTGTCGGTTGGCTAGGGTACTGCATGGCCCTAGTTAGTTAGAGGAGCTATTGAACAGATATGTTTCTGTTTTGTTTTCTGTGCAAGGTCAGCCAATGGTGGTGGTGGTGGTGGAGTGGGTAACTCAGACAACTGGCGGGCATGCGGGACCTGACAGGAAGTCCTCCTGAGGAGGCAAGAGGTCAACAGGAAGAGTGGACGCTGAAGAACGGGGACTCCAGGCAGGAAGAAGACAGAAAACAGACACAACCAAGGAAGGGTAAGGAGTCTGACCATCATGGTTCTGGGTTGGGCCTGCATCTTTCAGAGGGCATTGAGCAAATAACCGTGATGACTTAGCATCAGCAAAGGAGATGAAGAGCCCTCACGATAAACACAAGGAGATGTTGAAGCACTGACTCCAGGCACTACCCGCAAAGTGTCTGACAGAGGATGCTGGTGGGGGTTGGCTTCCGAGGTGATAGATCTGGAGCGGGAAAGGACATACACGTCTCCACACACCCAGACAAGCTGAAGGGCATGCCTGTGTCTGGGGATTTGGCGGCATGGAGCTGGGGAATTGCCAGGTTCCCAATCTAACTCCTGTCTTAATAGTGTTTTATAGTGTTTTATGTTAATTAAATGTCAACTGTAGGCATGTGCCAAGAGGCCCTGCAAAATCTGGTGTGTAGGGACAAGGGGACAATTGTACTTACTGCAGCAGCTGTCCCCAGATGCCCACAGACCAAAGTGCAAGAGGGAAAAAAATACAGACCCCGTCTGGGCCCTCTACAGAGCTAATTGCAAGTAAGCAATAGCTGCAGAGTGGCTGAGGAACACGCCTGGGTCTTCTGCTTATAGAGATGGCCATGGGTCTAGCCTGCTACCTCCTCCTTGTCCCCATGCCTCGAACCTTATCCCTCATCTCCTCATGCCCAGTAGAAATCACTTCTACTGGTAACGGAAACAGGAGCTCCTAGGAGGAAGAGGAGGCCCGTGGTGCATAGCAGAGGCAAATCTGGCAAGAGCTTTGATCATGGAGCCACAGACTGAATCGCTTGCTGTATAACTTTAGGCTGCACAAGTCACACCTCACATGGCAAGAACACTTACTGCAGGCCAGACCCTATGGTGAAGCTGCATGTGGCTCGGCAAAGCTGTCCTCAGAGACAGAGTCCACAGTCAGAAGGTAACAGGAAAGGAAAGATGTTGGGCGGTCCTTGGGAGTGACACTCATAAGGATGAGGAGAGCTCACAGGGATTGAGGAAATGCTTGCTGGACAACATAAAGACCCGAGTTCGACGCCCCACCGGTGGAAAAGATTTGGGTGTGGCAGTGCAGGCTTTTAGCCCAGTACAGAGGAGACAGGGAAAGGCAGAGCCCTGGGGCTTGATCAACAATCTTCAGGTAAAAGTGACAGATATTCTCTGTCTGTCTGTCTGTCTGTCTGTCTGTCTGTCTGTCTGTCGCTGTCTCTGTCTCGTCTTGTCTCTGTCTCTGTCTTCTCTGTCTCTCTCTCTCTCTCTCTCTCTCCTCTCCTCTCCTCTCTCTCGACTCTCTCTCTCTCTCTCTCTCTCCTCTTCTCTCGCTCTCTCTCTCTCTCTCTCTCTCACACCACACACACACACAATTTAGATTGACAGAGTGCTAAGGGACAGCACTGAGGTTGACCTCTGTCCTCACACTTGTCCATATCTATGCAGACAAGAAGCTGTACCCCACTAAGAAGCAGGGCAGGAATTTGAGGCAGCTATACACAGGACCTCCTGTGTGATGAGCCATCTTCCTGACTGCCTTCCAGCCTGTGAGTCTGAGGCACTTCAAACTCTCCAGCAAGAAAGTCAGGGGTGAGTTACAGGCCTTCCTGAGGAGAGTGAGCCTCAGGCTCCTCCCCCCTCCTCCTCTCACACCCTGCACCCCCCTGCTCCCCTGCAGCTCCTTCTCCTCCAAGCAGGCTGTGGATCTTGAGGCTCCAAGTCTACTCCCTGGGCAAGAGGGGACAGTTACCTAGCAGCTTCTTGAAGCATCTTTTCAGGGCTCTGCCTCATCAGCCCAAAGTTGCATCCTTGTCCAAACTGTCAGAGCCATCTGCCTGCAGCCCGCGTGGCAGAAAGACCATCTGTCAGCCTCTGACCCATGCCTGCTCATCTCACAGGCCACTTGGGCCAGCTCCATGCTTGCTGAGAGCCTCTGAGGTGTCTGCCTCCACAGCCCATCTTCCCAACCTGACTGACAACTCCCGAGCAGCTAGAAGAGGGGTGCAGAGGGCGAGATGACCTGAGAAACCATGTTCACCCTGGGAACACAAGCACACAAGCACACAACACAGACACACACACCGTTGGGGAGGGTGGAGAGAACATACTTTCTTTTTTGCCGTAAGCCTTGACTCACTCCAAATTCTCTCCTTATGGTGTAGGGACTACATAGCAGGAATGTGCACCATCCTAATCCCACCTTATCAAGTTAAACCTTATAGATACAATAAAAACACCAGCATTATAGGATTATCTCAAATTATTGTTCATGGTTCCTTGCCATGCAGTTTGAGCTGCATAGTAGAATGCCTGGAAAAAAAAAAAATAACAGCGCTGGTGACGCTGCTGGTCGCAGCACCCACATTTGAGTCTAGGAAACAAGGACTGAAATGTGGTCATTTGGAAATGTTTCCTGGATGCCGCAGATGTGAATGGTGACGTGGGATGGAGTATCCACAGAGCTGTGGGGGATAGGAAGGGTAAGGAAGGAGGGGAGCCGAGGGCGGGAGGCTCTCTACCACTGCAGGTAGATAAGGACGGTTTCCATCAGGGTATAAAGCAGGTAGAATGGGCCTAGAGTGACAGTAAGCTCGGAGTTTGTGGGAGGTCGGAGGAATCTGTGTAGTGGAGCATGGGAGGGGGGTGAATAGTAGAAACGGTAGAAGATGGGGATGCGGGTGGCTGGTTCCGTGGGAAGCCCATGAATACAGTCTAGGTTTTCTCCTAACTCCACTAGCCAGCCCCCTCTTTCTGGAAGATCTTAAGAAATAGAAATAGAAAGAAATATCTGGTTTTGTATTCTAGAAAGATTACCTTGGCTCCATATAGGAAGGTAGATTACAATGGTGTTGTCAAGGAATTAGAGGGCTAGGGATAGCTCAGTTAAGTCCCATGTGAGCATAAGAACCCGAGTTCTACCTCCACATAAAGCAACCAATCAAACAGGTACGCACTTGTAATCTCACTGCCAGAGAAGCAGAACTAGACAGAGCCCTGGGATGCGCTGGTCAACCTGACTCACCCAATCCGAGAGCTCTGGGCCATTGAGAGATGCTGTCTCCACAGAGCAAAGTGGATGGAGCCCTCTGGCCTCCACATGCATACATGGATGCTGCATGGACACCTGCCCAAAGTCAAAGAACTGGAGCAGAGAGATGGGTGGGGACCCATAGGGTGTCAGGAGGGCTCCGAGGGTAGACTTGTGTTAGCAGGGTGCTTTGTGATGCCAGGAATTATGAGAGACAAAATCATGGAGACAAAAAGCTAACATGTCACAGGCAGAAAAGATCCCTGGTCCCCCAGTGGCAGGGTTGCAGCTGAACCAACACTGACAGATGCCTGACCCTGGACTGCTCAAGAGAGAGAGAGAGAGAGAGAGAGAAACACACCCATGTTTGTGACAGCGATGGCCTAGTTTCCAGTGATAGGATCATGTGGGTTATAGGCCGTAGAGCTACTATTGTGTGTCAGACATTCCTCCTCAGGAGGCATAAAAATCAGTAATGTTGGGCTGGGGTGTGGTTCAGTTGGCAGAGTGCTTGTCTAGCATGCATGAAGCCCTGGGTTCAATGCCCAGCATGCATGAAGCCCTGGGTTCAATGCCCAGCACTGCAAAAACCAGAGATAACATGTATATATAGAAAAAAAAAAATCCTGATCCTCCAATGCCAGGATGGCAATTGCACCAACGCTGACAGATGCCTAACCTTGGACTGCTCAACAGAGTAAAATACATACTCCAGCAACAAAACAAAACAGCAAACAGGTCCCTGCCTGTGACAGTAGCATTTTTGAGGTGGATGCCGAGCCAGAAGCTCAAGGTCACCCTCAGAATATAGCAACATGAGAAGTGTGTGTGTGTGTGTGTGTGTGTGTGTGTGTATCCATGTGTGTGTCTGTGTGCACGCGTACACACACGTGTATGTCCATCCCTGATTTACACCTAAACTTGAGGTAGTTTGGAGAATTTGCTTCCAAAAATTGAGTGAGCCAAAAGTATCTTGGTGCCCCGATGAAAGAAGTGTGGGCTGGCTGCTCTCCCTTGGACAGGACCAACCATTAAGAGCATCAGCGTGGAATAGCTACAGCCTGGTCCTTCTACGCATGACAGTCTCGGGCCAACAATAACAAGCTGGAGGAAATGAACCCCCAGGGGAGAGAAGCATAGTGCGAAGAGCCGCTGGAGAGCAGAAGCAACCGGCCCTAGCACTGTACAAGAGTCTGTGCAGACAGGCTAGTTTGGGAAAAGGGTGTTGAGAACCCAGCTAGGACCATGGACAAGGGGGCAGGGGAGATCAGGAGCAGGTGGCACTGCCCCCCTCACCCCAGTCTCCACTGCCGTTTCCAGGGTCATGATCTCCCAGTTGCTTTCAGTTAGAAACTGCAGTGGGACCACGGGGAGAAGGAAGGACACCCTGACTGGGGTTAGGGCAGGCAGCTGGTCCCCGAGCAGGGAACCCAGGGTCCTAGATATGCACAGGCCCTGCAGTGTCTCTGCTGCCCAACAGTAGGCATGGACATGGGCCAAGGAAGGGATGTCTCCGCTTTCCAGGTGAGCGGGAGGACATCTGACAAGCCAGGTGGAAACACCAAGTATAATTTAATACCTCCTTTCTAACAGCGATTAGACGACACACTTCTATACTCTTAATGTGCTCATAGTAAGTAGATTATCATCTGGAGCTAACCTAAGATTAACCTGAGATCTCGCTGTCTTTCTTACATACTACACGAGGGCCACTGTGCTCCTGAAACTGACTTATAGAAGTACTTTGCATTACTATGCGAGAGAATTCTACACGAAAGTTTGAGGGTGGGATCTGGATGTAGCCTGGCAGCGGGGTACTTGCCTATCATATCCATAGCCCAGAGCTCTACCGCACAACACTGGGAAACAGATGGGTTAAATGACGGAAAAGCTGATGGACAGATAATTGCTCGTATTTATGGGATTTCAGTAAATGTATACATTGCACAGCAATAAAAATCAGGGCAGTTCAGGATGGCAGCCGTTCTCAACCTTCATCAATTTTTATGAGAACATTTAAAACCCTCTTTTAGGCAGTTTGGAGTATGCAAGACCCCACTGCTAACTATATTGACCCTACTGGGCTTCAGAGCACCGGGACCTATTTTTGTGTCTGGGAGCTAAGGCTCGCCGGCAACATCTGCACATTGTAATACAAGACATGCATATTCAAGTGGGCATATTTTGGGTCACTAGGTTCCGGGACATGTCTTGACATTTAATGCTTTGGACATCCAGTTTTGACTCACTGGATGAATAAAAAAATATTTTTTTAATTGAAGGAAATGTATTTTGGGGTTAAAAAAATTCTCATTTCACCATGAAAATATCACCCAGAAATGTGTATGTTTTTCATGCAGAAGTCTGCTTTTAAAAGTTAGAAAGCTATAGCTTAAAGGAGATGGCCAAAACTTTTCATTTTTAACTCCTCAGTTTTACCAAGTAGGAGAAATGATAGTTACAAAAACTGTTCTGGGCAGTAATCCAGATCATCTGAGATATTCAGAACATAGTATACAAAATTATTAAGGGGTTTATTTTGTTTGGCTTGTGTTTGGTGTGTATGATGAGTGTGTGAGGGTGTGTCCTATGGTTCACATGTCAAGGTGAGAGGACAACTTGAGCGAGGCAGTCACAACACCTGTCATCAAGGGCGTGGTCAGGTGTTTCCACATTCTGGGCCTCTTGGTCTTCAAAAACCTCAGCGTCCTACAGAATATGGCATTTAAAGATGTTTTCATTGTTTTAAGGATTCTTTGACAATAAAACAAGTCAACTCCTGGCAATGCCCAGCCTACTTCAAAGAAGATGATGAGCGTCAAAGAACCTCCTTATGGAGATGGCTTCAAACGTGGCAAACAAGCCACTGGGCAACATGTCCTCATTTCAGCTACAGACAGAATTCTGCCTAAAAACAGGCAAGCTTGGATCCAGGCCGAGTCGACAGCCAAGCTCTGCCAAGACAGGGTAAGCAAGTCCTCAATAGTTCCTGCCTCACAAATATGTCTGTCAGATATAGTAAGCCTGAAGGCTGAAGATGATGCCCCAACGTTATAGAGAGTTTTGAGTTCTGTTCAGGCAGCAAACTGTCTCTGACTTTTTTTTTTCACTTTTGAAGCTGTTAACTTGCACTTCCTGTGTACTCGGGTAATTAATTTTATTCCTTCTCAAGTCTCTGATGGGTTGAAGACCAGATAGTTTAATTTTACAATTAAACCTAGTTGTTTCGGGGTTAAGATGTTTTTATGTCTAGATAGATGTTTTAAATTGATAGAGATGAGATATGATAGATATTGATTTTCATTCAGAATTTTAGACTCACCAAGATAGGAAATGTTTTCTTCAAGGTTGCCAAATACAAATATCCAAAACACTATGAATGTATAATTCATATAATTCCTGATTGTTTCGTGGTTCTTCTTGCTGTATGTAGCTTATTTTATATATGTGTATTAATACAAATGTACAAGTTAAAACTAAAAATTATTTTTAAAAAGCAGTGGCTTGCAGAGTTTTGCAAAGAAACAAGATCACTGTGTTTGGAGCTACGTGACAGTACAGACTAAAGAGGAGTAGATACGCTGTCAAGAACAGTAACTGTCCACATGAGTGAGAATACTCTGCAGGCCTGTGCTATACCTTCAAGTCTGTTTTTATGAGGTTGAAAGGTTTGTACGTGGTGTAGTTTGAGTGGTTCTCTGCTTTAATAGATTATGCAAGCATTGCTCTGCTGTAAGTGTCCCTTACCACAATACATCTGATTTTAATTATATGCACGCCCAATTATGCATAGGCATAAGACGGTAAATAGGGAAGTGCCCCTGAAGGTTACTAGGAAACAGCTTTTCTTTACTGTGCATGCACCCAAACTAGTTCAGGCCAGGTCAGCCCTTCTAACTTTCACACCTAGATAATAGTTGTATCTATACTTAAATGGAACCATGTAAATCTGATTGTTACCAGGGGTGGAAAGTCACACTGCTGTTCAGAAACAGGAGTACTCATCAACCAGATGCAGTGCGGAGTGAAAGGGTTCTGAAGCTGCCAGGTGCATGGGGCAAACGCATGAGAGATAAACTCAGAAGCACCGGAATGTGTCAGCCACATTGATGACTGAAATCTCAGCATTTCCCCGGGAGCTCATCGAACCAAGGAAAAGGCCAACTTTGAATCTTCCTCTCCCCTCTCTATCTCCCATCTGTCTACAGCCCATGGCTTCTCGCCTTTCTGTGGTCTGTCTTATGCATGTCCAATATGTCCCTACTGCCTATGTGTGCCATGCCCCTAACAAGGCGATTTGCTCTATTTGTTGAGCAGTGCAAAAAATTACCATGTGGGAAAGAAATGATGGGTTATTTATAGAAACCTTTAACAGAGTTTTACAAGGGATTAAGTTATTAATTCCAACTGACCCCCAAAGCACTCTGTATTACAAACCATACTGTTATCAAGCAATTTGTGCTATGCTCAACATTTAAGGTGGATGTTTGTTTCATAAAGATGCTTTTGACCTGCTCCTTCATTTCAGCAAATGATCACCATAAGAGACATACACACACACACACACACACACAAACACACACACACATACACACATGTATTGCTTTCTGAGTCAGGGACATGGAAAAACACATAGCTTGAGATTAAAGCTGTGCATTAGTTTAGGTTGCAAATGGCGATCACGTGAGAAAACCAAGGCAGGAAGGTTGGTTGTGACACTGCTCTCTTAAAGCAGGTAAGTCAAACAAACAAGCTGAGCACGCAGCAGAACATCAGGCTACTCTCAGGTAACCTTGGGGTGCGTTATTAACTTGACTGTGAGGTCCAGCAAAAATTCCAGTTTCTTAGGCTATAAAGATGTGCTGCTACAGCTAGTTGTGTTGTTGGACGTGGTGAGTGTGTGCGTGGTACATGCAAGCAAAGCATCTAGGCTACAGAGACAGCATTACAAGGGGTGTGCATAACCGAAACCAAATAGGGTTCAACAGAACTAAAGTATCCTTCATTCTTGCCCACCTCAGTTCTTGGGGCACTGTTGTAGCCAGTGTTGGCAAGTGTCTGTGTGCTGAGCCACCTCACTGGCCCATCAACGGCATTCTTGAAGGAGCACATGACACCATTGATGGCAACAGCTTGATAACCAATGTTCAATTATCATTTAAGACACGTGTATGTTGCAGTTTTTGTCAAAGGATAAGTCACAGAGCAATGGCCATGGGGTGACAAAGAAGGCAATGAGAAAGAAGCAATGAGCCCAAAGATCTGAAACAGATGTGATGGCTGAGGAGAATCGTGTCACAGGTCAGAAAGAGCAAAGCTGTAAACTACCAGTCCCATAGTACCACAGCAGCCGTGGTGCTTTGCTATTCTGTTTGCTTGCTTTTCAAGCCAGGGTTTCTCTGTGTAGCCTGGCTGTCCTGGAACTTGCTCTGTAGACCAGGCTGGCCTCGAGCTCACAGAGATCCACCTGCTTCTGGCTCCCCAGTGCTGGGATTAAAGGTGTGCATCACTATGGCTTGGCTAACACGGTGTATTTATATCAAAGGAAAAAAAAATGCGCCCTACCAGACCACAAGGCACATCTCAGCACATCTCAGTGAATTAATTAATACAAGGAGAACATCTTGCAGCAAAGCGCAATCAAATTATAAACCAATAACAAACTGATCTCTGTTCTTCTTTAAGAATTTTAAAATAACCTTATTCATGGACAAAAGAAGAAATCATGAAGAAACTAAACCAAATAGCATCAGAAGTGAGAAGTATTGGGCCACTCCCCCCCCAGGATCAAGACAAACTCCCAGCCTCACACTCGAGGGGCACCCCAACATTCCTTTTCCTCAACACTTATAGTGGAAAATGTAGACTTTTTAAAATTTCATGATCCTCAGGTTCTAGTCGAGAAATCGAAATTAAAACAACAAATAGTAAAGTGCACCAAAATGTTAATAAAACAGGGCAACTAATATACAACAGAGCTTCGTGGAACAGAGAACGGCCATGATAGAGGCCCATACACCGACTAAGCACTCTTTCAACACAAATGCTGCTGGTTGACATGAGCACACGGAGACGCAGCTGCACCTCTGCTGGATTAACAAAGCTCTGCTCTTAGGGGATTTATGCCACTTGGGAGACAAACAATAAACAAGAATAAAAAGTAATAAAACACATGCTGTGCCGCACGGTGATCTTTTATCTAGAAAACTAAGCCAGGAACTTTGGATACAAAATTGTCACGGGCATAAAAAAAAATAAAATCTCAGAGGGGATGACAGCAAGGTGTGGACTCCAAATGTGGCTCTCTGCTCTTCTAAAAATGTTCGTGTTTAGCCTGCCAAGTTGGTGAGACTTCATCGGCTTAGCTTCTGATATTGCCGGGAGACAGGATCTCAGGGCAACCTCTCTGTTCCTCTGGGTCTCACAGTCTCCCCGCCCCCTCCTCCACGACACATGGAGCCTTGGGTGCGGCAGTTGTTTTGTAGATGTATCCACAAAGAATGGGGTCCACAACTCAGCATCTTGGTAGAAAGAGGCAGAGATCGAGCCAGTAAGCAGCAGTCCTCCATGCTCTCTACCTCAGTTTCTCCCCTAAGTCGCTCTTGGTCATAGGGTCTATCACAGCAACACAAAGCAAACTAGACCCATAACGTACACACATGTACTCAGATGGGCGATGTTAGGAATGTTCTAGGTCACGTGAGCATTTCTACAACATATTGTGATCAGAATTCAGACCACAATTTCAAATCAGTACAGTTTGAAATGCCCACATAATAACACATTTTAATCGAATCTGTTAAAAATTTTTAAAAATATTTTTATTTGTTATAATTTATTCACATGACATCCTGATTGTTATCGCTTCCTTTGTATCTCCTCGCTGTTCCTACCCTCCGTCCCTCTCCCCCCTATTCCCCTCTCCTAGACCTCTAGCAGGGAAGGGGTGGCCCTCCTCCCCCACCATCTGACCACAGCCTATCAAGTCTTGTCTGTATAGCCCGCTTCCCTTCCCCCTTCTTCTGTGTGCCCACAGGGCCTCCCTGCCAAGGGGAAGTGATCAAATCTTGGGAATAAGAGTTCTTGTCAGAGGCAGTCCTTGATCCCCGTAGAACCATGGAGAATGAGCTGTCCATTGGCTATATCTGAACAGAGGGCCTAGGTTCTCTGCTGGGATCTTCCTTGGTTGGTGCATCAGTTTGTACAGGGCTCCATCCCTAGGTCCAGATCCACAGCCCCTGTGGGGCTCCTGAACTTTCTGGGTCCTTCCATCCCCCAACTCTTCCATACAACTCTGAGCTCTCCACTCAGAGTCTGGCTGTGAGTCCCAGCATCTGTCCCGATCCCCTGCTCAGTCGAGACTCTCAGAGGACATCTTATAAGTGTGTAATATATCATGTGTGTCTTTATTGGTCTGCGTTACCTCACCCAGCATGAGATTCTCTAGTTCTAGCCATTTGCCTGCAAATTTCAGCATTTCCCTGTTTTTAATAGCTGAGCAGCATTCTTTATCCATTCTTTGGTTGAGAGACTTCTAGGTTGTTTCCAGATTCTGACTACTATGAATAAAGCTGCTATGAACATAGTTGAGCAAGTGTCCTTGTTGTGTGGTGGAGCATCTTTCGGGTATATGCCCAGGAGTGGTATAGCGGGGTCTTGTGGTAGCACTAGTCCCAATTTTCTGAGAAAGTGCCAGATTGATTTCCTAGGTGGTTGTACTCCCACCAGCAATGGAGGAATGTTCCCCTTTCTCCACATCCTCTCCAGCACATGCTGTAGTAGAGTTTTAACCTCCAGCCTACCTCTAGCCTACCTCCAGGAGCAAACAAATTCTACTAAGCTTGGAAGAAAGAGCTTATGAGTTGAGCATGCCCAGAGCTATGATTGTTGCCCTGCCTGGGCCAAGAATCTTTGTGGGTGTGATGTGTTAAGAATCTTCAGTTATGGACTAGAGAGATGTCTCAGGGGTTAAGATCTCTCATTGCTTTTGTAGAGGACCTAAGTTCAGTTCCCAAAACCTATGTGGTGGTTTACAGGCATCTATAACTCCAGCAAAGATGGAGAAAGCTAGCAAGCTGTTTTGTGACCCTAGTACAATCTTGATTCCAAAGTAGGCAAAACTCACTTTTGAAAAAAGATATATGCATATCAAAGAAAATATAAATATCCTAAGTACAACAGTATGTGCATATATATGTAATGCACTGTACTTTAAAGGATATATAATATCTTTGAAATGCAAGAATATATTAATGGGAGAGCTGTTAATTTCCAGTCGCATTTTAAAGAGTAAAAAGAACAGCTAGCTCTTAATAGATATAGAAAACATATTTATGAAATTCAGAACACATACAGGATAAAAATCAAGCTTATCAAAACCAGTCTGGGGTAGTGTTTAGTTGGTATAGCATTTACTTAGCATGCATGAGACCCCGGGTTCAGTTCTGAGGACTGAATATAGTGGACATTCCTGTTAACCCAGCATTTGAAGACCCAGGAAAATCAGAAGTTCATGGTCATCCATGGCCACATTTTTAGTTTAGGACCAGCTTAGGGTGGGGTGATACATTCCTTTAATCCCAGCACTTGGGAGGCAGAGGCAGGCAGATCTCTTTGAGTTCCAGGGCAGCCCACTACCTGAGCCTCTATCTTAAAACACAACTAAGCAAACAAAAAAAGCCAAATAACAAATTGATTAATTAATTAATTAAAAAGAAAACCAGAAACAAAAAGAAAATGCCATGGATTCTTTGCAATAATAACAAAATTCCTGGGGAAACATTTAGTGATGAGATGGGCAGTCCAGAACTAGAGGTCAGGCGGTTGGGCCACGGGCACTACTGAAGGAAGTTGGGATAAGGCCAGCTGCTTTGTGGCTGTAGGGTGACAGTGAGGTTCCAGAGCTCTTGCTGGGTCAGCCACGGCAACACTTCAGTCCTTTCTGATCCATAGCTCTGTCTAGCTCCTTTCCCTGCCCTCTCTTGTGATCATCTCCCAGCCTCGAGAGTCTCAGCTGTCAACACACTGTACAAGAAGCCACCACTCTGTTCTGCTTTTAGGCAGGTCACCCCGCGAGGCTGGGTATATCCCACATCTGGTCCCCCCAGGCCAGGCTATTCCTCAGAGAAAGCATCTCTGTCATTGCAATGTGACAGCAAAACAGCCATTTCTGACCACAGTGTCGCCAATGTGCTTTGTTCTAGTAGGTGGAATCTATGGAAAGAGAGTCGGGCGCTCAGAATCACAATGATGTTTTCTGGGGTTGCCCAAGCTTTTCTCACCTTGTCTATGCTTAGCCATCTTCTGTGGCCTTACCTGACATATAATCTGACCCGTAAGATCTCCTCTAGATATTAAATGCTCTAATTCTGTAAGACTATGTTTCACAACCTTTGAACTTCAAAACTTGAATAGACCTGTCATGGTGGTAGTGGTGGTGGTGGTGGTGGTGGTATGTGTGTATGTGAGTGTGTGTACATGTGTGTTCTATGTACGTGTGTGTGGTGTGTGTGTGTGTGTGTGTGTGTGTGTCTGTGTGTGTGTGTGTGCTGCATGTGGCAGGTCCATGGTTGACATTGGGTCTCTTCCTTGACAGCTCTCCACCTTTAGATGTTGTTTTTTTTTAATTTAAGTAATTTATTCAGATTACATCTCAATTGTTATCCCCGTACTTGTATCTTCCTTTCCCCGTCCCTCCCTCTTTCACCCTATTCCCCTCCCTTAGACCTCTTGACAGAAGCGGACCTCCTCTCCTACCATATGATCACAGCCTATCAGGTCTTGTCCTGGTAGCCTGCTTACCCTTCCTCTGAGTGCCACCAGGCCTCCCCACTAAGGCGAAGTGGTCAAATAGGGGGCTCCAGAGTTCATGTCAGAGTCAGTCCCCCGCTCTCTGCAGTAAACCTAGAACCCCCATTCAGACCTAGGCAAGGGCCAGCACATTCTCCACCATTAGTTTTTGAGTCAAGGTCTCTCACCAACTTAAAGCTAATCAGTTTGGCTAGGCTGGCTGGCCAGTGAGCTGCAGGGATTTGCCTGTCTCTACTCTCAAGCCACCACCCCAAATCCTCCCAGGCTGCAGTGGGGGTTACAGGCACTGCCACCCTGACTTTTGGGGTTGGTTTTGGGGAACCCAAACAAAGGTCCTCCTGGTTGCATGACAGGGACTTTGCGGACTGAGGCGTCTGTCTCTCTAGCCCTGTGATGGCGAATCCAATTCGGTTGGATCTGGAATCTGCTAAGGTGCCTCCTGGCAGGCCTCTGAGGGCGTTTTCAGGTGGGTTAGCTGAGGGGAAGTGCTGACTTCCTGCCTGCTTCCACTCCCTGCTTGCGTGTACATTCCTCCAGTGTCACCTTCTCTGCTGTCTCTGCCACCAGCTCAAATCGTGCAAGCCAACCTTATGAACTTCCTTTTGTAATATATGTTATTAATTATATATATACTTTTTTTTTATTAACTCAGTTCCCCTAGAGAACTGTGACTAACGGCATGACTCGTGATCCCAGCCCCTCTTCTTTTACAGGTAAGGGAAGAGCAAGGACAAAATGGGGATGTGACTGGTCCAAGCCAGTATTGCCTCTGTTCCCTCAGCTCTAGACCCACAAAAGGGAAGTAAAGGCTTGCCAAGGTGACAGAGGCGCACCTGTGCCACTGCAGAGACAGATGGCAGGCAGCAGACAAAGAGACGGACACAAAGACAGACAACAGAAAGCAGTCAACCAAACCCTGCTTCTACCTTCCCGCATACAGTGACCCAGGCACCGAAACTTACCCATGGAGAAGAGAGGCTCTCACAGCCAGAGAGCCTTGCAAATTGTCACGGTGAGCTATAGGGTGCAGGACACAAAACAACACTGCTTTTCAGTTTATGAATGCCTGCTGGAGGGGCTAGACGATGGCTCAGTTTAGTAAGAGTGCTTGCTGACGAAGCATAAGGTCCCTGAGTTTGAGCCCCGAAAACACCCATAAAAAGCTGGGCATGGCTGCACGCACCTGTAATCTCAGCATTTGGGGCAGGGACAGAAAGAGGCCATGAGCTTACTGACCGTGCCACCTCTAGTCTAAAACTGCTGCAAGCTTCCTGTTCAGTGGAGAGAGTCTGTCCTAAGGCAACAATGAGGAGAGGGACGGAGAAAGACACCTGACATACTCCAGCCTCTGTAAGTCAGCGCACACTCCTGCACAGCAGCATGCATGCTCTACACACACCACACACACACACACACACACACATCACATCACACACACACTACACACCACACACACACACACCACACACACACACCCCACTCACACACACACACACGCACACACACACACACAGCAACACCACACACACACACACACCACACACACACACCACACACACACACACACACACACACACACCACACTCACACACACACCACACACACACACACCACACCACACCACCACAACAACCACACCAAACACACACATACACACAGAAATAAATTAAGGTGGAACAAAATGCCTATGGGGGTCAATAATTCCCACACACCAGTATTAATTCTGTGTGGCATAGATGCTGCCTCTGAACCCTGGGTTGGGGATTCACTCATCTTTGTGTTTATGCTGAGTCCACTTGATCCAAAGGCTCTGAGCCACACACCTCATGTAACTCCAGACCTTCCCTGCAGACCCAATGACTCTAAACTTGAGTCTCACCAAAAACATCATCTGGGGCTTTGGCTTGAAACACAAAGTCTTAGGATCCACTCTGAGGATTATAGGTTTGTTGCTCTACAATGGGATCTAGAAATGGTCTGGGGTAGGGGTGTGATCTGCGTGTTTGTGGTCCTGCTGGCACTCTGTGAAGAGAGCTGACTACTGTTTCCCTGCCTTAGCTACCCAAAATCTAAGTACCTTAGCAGCAGAGAGCAATGAGAGACTCCAGGGAGAGCAATGCCGTAATCCCCCGTAAACCCTAAGAGGAGTCACTAGCTGTTCTCTTTGTTGCCCAGTATTGTCTTTTAGGAATGCCTATGTTCACATAATAGAAATATTGTACAAGAGTTTGGCAGCCTAATTTTTGAAAGTAATTACTGTGTGTGTGTGTGTGTGTGTGTGTGTGTGTGTGTAGGTATATGTGCATGTTCACATATGCACATGTGTTTGCAGGTGGTATGTGTGTGTGTGTGTGTGTGTGTGTGTGTGCACGCGTGTGTGTGTGTACATGTGGAAGTCAACCTAAGACATCATTCTGAGAGGGCTATCCACCTTTCTTTGGGACATGGTCTTTCCTTGGGACCTAAGGTTCACTGATCAGGCCAGGCTTGCTGGCCTGTGATTCCCAGGGGTCTGTGTCTCCAGCAGAAAGCACCACCGCACCTGGCTTTCACATGCGCCCTGGGGCCAGACTCAGGTCCTCATCTTCTCAAGATAAGCACTTTTGGCCTTAGTTTCCCCACCCTGAGGCCCCGCAACCTAAGTTTCATTTTAAATGTCTTTAGCCAAACGTCCAAGATTGGGTAGTGACTTGAGGATGCCTCCATTTTTTTTTAATTATTGTAATTATACACACAAAGAAATCAAATTCTTCCAAAGTAGGTTGGGGATTGTAACCATCTATTTCAACCTCATTGTTTTACAAATATATTACTTGGCCATCATGCGCCATTTGGGGCAAAACAAAATGTGTTCCTATTAACTTTTAATTCTTTGTTTTAATGATATGTGGCTCTTTAAAATATTTTTGTACATTGCCATATGTACTTTCCTGAACCATTGGGATACTCAAGGTCATTGGGTGACCTTCAGAACGCAGGGAGCTCTTAAGTTTAAGACCCTTCAATAAGAACTTAGCACAAGAGACTTCAGGTGTTCAAGGCAGCAGGAAGTCATGACAAGGACACAAGGACTTTCGTTCCGTGAGCTTTGCCAAGCAACCACATTTTGAAAGCAATGGCCAGGCAAAGTAAAAGTCCCTCTTCTCCAAAGCTGTCTTGAGAACCTTCTAGTCGATCTATGTCCTTGACCACAGCAAAGCTTCAATGGGGAATGACCATATCTATCTCCAAGAGCCGACTGCTGTCTGGGGTGGAGGCGGGGCAGAGCAAGTGAGGGCTACATCATAAGACTCATACAGAGCGACAGGCCAGCTACCCAGGGACGGACTACTAAGAAATTTATGATATGGAAAATTTAATTCTGAGTCGCGCTAGTGATTTATTTCTTAAGTTTTGGTGTACTCTGGACATCTCAAATATTGCAAAAATATTTCAGAACACTTAAGCTATGGAAAGACTTATGACAACAGTGTCAATGAGAACAAAGTAAGGACTTTTTTTTTTCATATCATCTTTTAATTCCATGGATTCCCAGGTCTTCTCAGAGAGCAGTCCTGCTCACTGTAGAGGGTGGGCAAGGGGAATGCTTTAGAATTGGCCTGGTCCGGTCCCAGTGTGTAGGGTTTCTGACCTGAGGGGCCAGTCATTGGCATGAACTCTGAGGCCTGAATCCAGATAGCCCCCATCTTAGATGCAGACATTGTGGGTCGGTGTTAGGTTGTTTTGAGGTTATGGTGTGGACATATCCGATCCTGTGCCTGTTCTCGCAAGACTCATGGGGGGAGGGGCACCTGAGTAAAATCAGCTGAGCTTCCCTCCACCCTCCACCCTCAACGCTTGCCCACCGTGCTCTGGAGCCACTTAAACACTGGTCATTCCTGCCCTCCCTCCCCCTCTGCCCTTCACAGCTCAGACCACTATTCTAATATTTATGTCTACTCCCATTTTGCCTCCATAACCACACACAACAGTATAGTTCCTAGAATCCAAACTTGTTATGCCATACTTGAAGGTGCCCTTGAGTTAGAAGCTCTACGTTAATATCCTGTCATAGTCTAGGCAAGATGTTGGCAAACTATACACTGGGATCACCAGATGTGCCCACTTACTTATTTTGCCAGTAAAGTTTAATTGGGATACAAGAATAGCCATTAGTTTATATATTGTCTATGATTTCTTTCAGAGCCTCCCAAAGTCCAGAAATACATCTCTACAGAGAAACCTGGCCAATTCTGACACAGGCCTCCATCTACTTTTTCAGTCTGATTTTTCTGTCACTTCTAAATTCAAATTCACTATTTTCTTAAATTGGATAGACCGTTTCTCAAACCTATTGTGTTTTTAACATGAATTGCTTCCCAGGGCTGTGGAGGTGGCCTGTGGGCCTGAGGATCTAAGTTTGAGCCCCAGAAACCATGTAAAATCTGGGTGTAATGGAGCATACCTACAAACTCACTGTTGTGAAAACAGAGGCAAGAGGATCATGGGAAGGGCTAAGCCACAGTCTAGCCAAATTAGCAAGGTCCAGGTTCAGAAGAGAGGTGTCAGGCTCTGAAGAGAGAAGTTGGAGAGTGACTGAGGGGGATAACTGGGTATCTGATGTCAATGTTAAGCCTCCATGGAGGGAGAGGGGGAGAGAGGAGGAGGAGGAGGAGGAGAGAGAGACAGAGACACACGGAGAAAGAGACAGAGAGACAGAGAGAGATTACTCATGCTTAAACACGCACTGTTCACTTCTTGAACACCATGCCATAATGCTAAAACAGTCGTTTCTCTTTCTTTAAGACTCCACAGACAGAAAGATAATCTTCTCTGGGAACAACTCCCTGCCTCCCACAGGCAGACTGGCCTGTCTCTGGTCTATTCTTTACACATGCCCTGTGAGAGCACACACCATGCCATAGCTCACTCACCAAGGTCCCGCAATTAGCCTGTAAGCCACAGAGGCCAGTTGTCTGCGTGTTTACATTTTAAATGCCTTGCAGAACATCAGACTTATCTAATAATTCACTATGTATTTGATAGGCACATTAATGATATGCAGACCAAGCATAGTAAATTATAAAGCTCTCCAGGGGTGTTCAATTACATTTTACTAGTTAGTAAGCTTAAGGCCACCTCAGAGAAAAATGTTCTGTACTCATGGGGAAGTGTCTATGACATAGAGGGTAAAACAATTTTCAATTTACCTCTATTGAATAAAAAAAAGTACCCAAGGAAAGGGTAAGCAGTCTGTTTGTCAGTACATTATTAAGAATGGTGCTATCATGGATGAGCTACTGAAAATATATACAATCGATTAGGCAAAATTACAGTGTCTGTAAAATATAATCTCCCTGTTTAATTAGGTCTAATTTATTATTTTTAATTTTTAACATTTATTTTTATCACTTTTAACTGTGAAAATATGTGTACCCAAGTTTGGGTATGAGCATGTGAGGTCAGAAGAGGGTATGGGTCCCCTGGGGCTGGAGTAATAAGTGGTTTTGAGCCACCTGACGTGGGTGCTGGGAACCCATTCCAGGTCCTCTGGAAGAGTGGTGCATGTTCTTAGCTTCTGAGTCATCTAACTCTCTAGTTCCAATTTTTGTTATGTTTTTAATGTGTTTAAGTAGGTAGGTAGGTAGGTAGGTGAGTAGGAGGATGGGTAGGTGGATGGGTAGGTAGGTAGGTGGGGTAGGTGGGTGGGTGGAGGGGTAGGTGGATGGGTAGGTAGGTAGGTGGGTGGGTAGGTGGGTGGGTAGTTGGGTGGGTAGGTAGATAGGTAAGAAGGTAGGTGGATAGGTCAGTGGATAGGTGGGTAGTTAGGTAGGTAGGTGGATAGGTATGTAGGTGGGTGGGTAGGTAGGTAGGTTGATAGGTAGGTATGTAGGTGGGTAGGTATATAGGTGGGTAGGAAGGTAGGGGTAGGTAGGTAGGTGGAAAGGTAGGTAGGATATAGGTCTGTAGGTAAGTATGTGTTTAGGTATGTAGGTGGGTAGGTATGTAGTTGGGTAGGAAGGTAGGTGGGTAGATAGGAAGGTGGGTAGGTAGGTAGGTAGATAGGTAGGTAGGTGGGTAGGTAGGTAGGTAGGTGGGTAGGTAGGTAGGTGGGTATGTAGGTAGGTGGGTAGGTAGGTAGGTGGGTAGGTAGGTAGGTGGGTAGATGGGTAGGTGGGTAGGTAGGGAGGTAGGTGGGTGGGTGGGTAGGTAGGTAGGTGGGTAGGTAGGTAGGTGGGTAGGTGGGTAGGTAGGTAGGTAGGTAGGTGGGTAGGTAGGTAGGTGGGTAGGTGGGTAGGTGGGTAGGTGGGTAGGTAGGTAGGTGGGTAGGTAGGTAGGTGGGTAGGTAGGTAGGTGGGTAGGTAGGTGGGTAGGTAGGTAGGTGGGTAGGTAGGTAGGTAGGTAAGTGGGTAGGTAGGTAAGTAGGTGGGTAGGTAGGTAGGTGGGTAGGTAGGTAGGTGGGTAGGTGGGTAGGTAGGTGGGTGGGTGGGTGGGTAGGTAGGTAGGTAGGTGGGTGGGTGGGTGGGTAGGTAGGTAGGTGGGTAGGTGGGTAGGTGGGTAGGTAGGTAGGTGGGTAGGTAGGTAGGTGGGTAGGTGGGTAGGTGGGTAGGCGGGTAGGTAGGTAGGTGAGTAGGTAGATAGGTCGGTTGGTAGGTAGGTGGGTGGGTAGGTAGGTGAGTAGGTAGGTAGGTGGGTAGGTAGGTAGGTAGGTAGGTGGGTGGGTGGGTAGGTAGGTAGGTGGGTAGGTAGGTAGGTGGGTAGGTAGGTAGGTGGGTAGGTAGGTAGGTGGGTAGGTGGGTAGGTAGGTAGGTGGGTAGGTGGGTAGGTAGGTAGGTGGGTAGGTGAGTAGGTAGGTAGGTGGGTAAGTAGGTAGGTGAGTAGCTAGGTAGGTGGGTAGGTAGGTAGGTAGGTGGGTAGGTAGGTAGGTGGGTGGGTAGGTAGGTGGGTAGGTAGGTGGGTGGGTAGGTAGGTAGGTGGGTAGGTAGGTAGGTGGGTAGGTAGGTAGGTGGGGTAGGTAGGTGGGTCGGTGGGTAGGTCGGTAGGTGGGTAGGTGGGTAGGTAGGTCGGTGGGTAGGTGGGTAGGTAGGTCGGTGGTAGGTGAGTAGGTAGGTAGGTGGGTAAGTAGGTAGGTGAGTAGCTAGGTAGGTGGGTAGGTAGTAGGTAGGTGGGTCGGTAGGTAGGTCGGTAGGTGGGTGGGTAGGTAGGTCGGTGGTGGGTGGTAGGTGGGTAAGTAGGTAGGTGGGTAGGTCGGTCGGTGGGTAAGTCGGTCGGTGGGTAGGTAGGTAGGTATAAATGCAGGTATTTACAGAAGCCAGAAGTGAGTACTGAACTCCCTGGAGCTATAGTTACAGGTGTCTGTGAGCCATCTGATGAAAGTGCTGGAAATCAAAATCAGGCCCTGTGCCAGAGCAGAATGTGTTCTTAACCAACACGCCATCTCTCCAGCCCCCATTTCTTCTTTTTTGCTTTAAAAGGAAAAGGAAAAATGACCAGGGCTGAGTTTTAATTAAGGCCGTTTGCAAGCACCACTTTCCATCTGCTTGATGAAAATCCAATACATCAAATAAGGATTTATTGACTAGAACCTTAAATTCCACTTTGTACACAATGTACATAAATCCTTCCTTGGTCCCTTTGTAAACCTTTCTACCGACAAATCAACACATTTAATTCTGAATCCATCTTAGGCCAAAGGCACCTGTGAGCACCCACACCTCAGCACTAGAGTTAAGCCAGAAAAGGCAGGAATGAGCGTGTGACACCACCATGTCTATTTTTTTTTTTTTTTTTTGCCCAAGGTCTGTTTCCTGACAATTCCCCACCTTGAAACAAGCATATTCCTGAAAGCTCAAAATAATTATTTTTATTTAATAGCCTGGAACAAACACTAAGATTCAAGATGTTCATTTCACCCCAGAGACTGATTCATTCCTTTGGTACCTCTTGCATATGGAAATGGGTCTTTAGCTATTTTTAAAAGACTCACTCTATCATTAATGAATAGCTAAGGTATATATAAAATAGAAGCAGAATATTAGACAATTCATGGAAAGGCATCTGCCGACGTTTGAACACCACAATGGTGGCCTCGCTTGCTCTTCCAGGCAGATCACAGCTTGCTGCCTTGGCCTGGCTGGGTGGGAGGTGACAAGTCCACTGTGACTCCTAATTGCTTCCTTGGCTCATGTCATCCCATAGCCTACCTAGAATGGGAAGACTCGCATGAAGCTACTATAATTAAAAAACAAGTCCACATCTTGTGGGTTAACTGGTTTAGACTCAGGAGACTTGACCTTCTGCCAAGTCTAAAATCACTCCTCAAGGGGCTGGAGAGATGGCTCAGTGCTTGTGAGCACTTGCTGCTCTTGCAAAGGACCCAGGTTCAGGTCTCACAAACCGCCTGATCAACCATCTTTAACTTCAGTTCTAGGGGATCTGACAACCTCTCCTGGCCCCTGCAGGCACCGCATGAACATGCGGACACATATGGTCAGGCAAAATGCTCATAGAGATGAAATAAAAATAATTAAAAAAATAAACAGTAAGATAAAACCATCCATGAGTGAAGGTTGCAAGGGAGCCAACTTAGAGACAGAGTACCCAGTGAAAGGTGAAAAACCATCTTGGGAAGCTACAAGAACTAGAGATCAATTTTTAAATGACCTTTGGCTGGAACGGCTTTGGGAAACATGAACCAAAGGAGAAATCAAGGCGGAAGGGCTCCCACACTGCCCTGTGTGCCCCTGAGAAGAACGTTCTCAAAACTGCATAAGCAACACGCAGCTGTGGCCTTGCAGGGGTTCCTGGGCCCTCTTCTGTATTTCACTGGGGATTCAGGGCTTCCTCACCACGGGGTGGCATGAAAAAGCCACGTGCTCAGCTTGATTTTGGCTGTTTTCCTTCTACCTACATGGTATTTTTCCTATGAGTGCAGCTCATGGCTATTCCACAGGGTGTGTACTCTCCTTAGTGTTTGAATGCCAGGCACTAGGGGAACGCGTGAAAATATATTAAAATACTATATGGACCCAGAAAATCCAGAATGGTTTAAATAATCAACTATTATGATTGGAAACAGAGAGACATGTTCAGCCTGCGCAGGATGCACCATGGGGGCTGGGCTGCACTTCACTTGTGCAGATCTGGTGACCAAGTTTTCACATTCTTAGGTGTAATATGAATTTTTAAAGTAGTTAGAAAAATATTGCCATAGTCTTAAATAGAAATGTTAGCAAAACCATGAACAGATAATTCACAAAAGGGAAAAAAAAAGAGCTAAAAGCACATAAATTTCACCTGTTATTGACCCAAGAGGCAAAGTTTAGTGAAGTTATCGTTGGGCGTGAAGACGTCTCCATGGGAAAAGCTCTTGCTGTGCAAACATGAAGACCTGAGTTTGGTCCCCAGAAGCTGTGTGAGGCTGGCTGGGCTGCGTACCTGCCATGCCAGTGGGAAGTAAACCCAAGGTCACCCTCTGACCTCCACACACTACACACACTTGTGTGTGCCCACACAAACACACACACATACATACACCTGTGTGTGCCCACACAAACACACATACACACTACACATACCTGCATATGTCCACACAAACACACATACAGACTACACATACCTGCGTATGCCCACACAAACACACATACACACTACACATACCTGCGTATGTCCACACAAACACACATACACACTACACATACCTGTGTATGCCCACACAAACACACATACACACTACACATACCTGCGTATGCCCACACAAACACACATACACACTACACATACCTGCGTATGTCCACACAAACACACATACACACTACACACACCTGCGTATGCCCACACAAAACACACATACACACTACACATACCTGCGTATGCCCACACAACACACATACACACTACACATACCTGCATATGCCCACACAACACACATACACACTACACATACCTGCGTATGCCCACACAAACACACTACACACTACACATACCTGCGTATGCCCACACAAACACACATACACACTACACACACCTGCGTATGCCCACACAAACACACATACACACTACACATACCTGCGTATGTCCACACAAACACACATACACACTACACACACCTGCGTATGCC